>NW_020654810.1:5367245-5384278 GCF_003589595.1 Hyposmocoma kahamanoa | reverse complement strand
TCAGTACAAATCGGCAATTTCATACTTTAACCCCTATTATTAAGTAAATAAGGACTGTTCGATAAAAAATTTGAGCAAAACTTTACATACAAAGCAATTACAAGTTTTTGTGTTCTCTCAACTCGTTTAATACAAATAGTTATGTAAATAAAGTATAAAAAAAATACAAAAACTAGATTTCAGTGTCACCGAGGGGTTTCATTTCTTGGCAACAATTCCAAAAATAGATGAGAGCGAAAGAAGTTTAATAACAGTAAAGGAAGTGTCCCGCATCCCGTTCGGTCGGCGTAAATAAACTAGGCTTTCGACCTGATTTCTGATCGAACCGGATTTAACCGCTTTTCGAGTTTTGGGACTTCTCGTTTTGGATTTATCGTGTCCGGATTAGACTGACAGCACTGGATGCATATGCGGTTGATAATATAATAGGATGTCATAAAGCCGTGAAGCTACATTCACGGCGCTAAATTGCAAATTTCCAGTATGCACCGGTGCAATATCCATTTTTATCGCTTTTAGTTTGCGGTAGATTTTAAAATAACGAAAGGAATTAAAGTTTTCCAGATACAAAAAATGTGTTTTTGGGGTTTTATCAATTGATATGAGGAAAAAACATATTGAATATTAAGTAGCAATAGCGCTCCTTGTCAAAGAGTTCGTCCAGGGAAGTTCTGCAACCTTACCTATTTCTGCCGCCATTGAGTGAGCATTACTAAGTTCTTCGGTTTTGAAGAGTCTGGTGCAATTACAGGCGCATGGGACTTGGCAACTTTTGTCACAGGGTGCCGGGCGCAGTAGCAGTGCTACTCAGATCTTTGTGATTTAAAGCTGTGAGTGATATTGCAACTGTTATGGACAGGCGTGTCGCTTTCCATCAGACGCATGACTTGTACGTCCTGTCACTTAGTTATTATAAAAAAAAACACATAGACAACCACAAATGACACCAAAACTAACGTAAAAAATAAATGTAGGCAGAGGCAGGTAATGCGGATTAGTAACTTCAAACTACACATCGTTGAAGTGCTTTGAAGATGAGTTCAGGTTTAGTCACGATATTGTCCTTCAATGAAATCAAAATTAAAATCAAAATTATCATTATTTCGTAGGTAAGCAAATTACACCTGAAATCGATTGGTGAAGATTCACATTTATTACAATTTCTAAAGCCAAACCGTCTTATCGCAAAGAAGAAGAGTAACGTAGCCTTGATATGATTTTTTTTAATACCAAGTGGCGAGACGAACAAGTCCTGCGCCTGATAGTAAGCGACACGCTTATCCATAACAGTTGCAGTGCCGTTCAGAGTTTTAAATCGCCAAGATCTTATGGGCACTGCCACTATTCTGGACGAACTCTTTCACAAGGAGCTCTACTGCTACTAAATTAAATTATTACGTAATTAATTAATTATACGATTATTTAATTAATTTCAATTAAATAAATTAAATTATTACACAATTGATTAATTTAATATTATACAATTCTTATGACTACCTTCATCCAAATCGTCTGGATAGGACAATTAAATCTTCTACTGCTTGGCGGCAGAACTTGCGCATGACTTGTTCGTCCCGTCACTTGATGTTATAAAAAAAAACTCCGAGGCCCAAGCCCGGATTCGAAGCCTCTCTTTGAAAGGCGGTAGGTCAAACCACCACGATTACTTATATTTATATAATTTGTCTGTAGTAAGGGAATGGGTGAATATACCAATTGATAACTTTTACAAGTTATAAAATAAAATATCTTTATTGCTGTGATAATACAACAACAAGTCCCATTTAATTCCAAAAACACGATCCGACGACATAAACCACCATCAAAATGCAATGAAATTTTAATTAGAAAATTCTAAAGACTGTAGTTAATTGCAGTTTCCATCTTTGCGTACTTGGTAAAGTCGTTTGAGCTTGTTGCCTTCGGTACAGTAAAAACAGATCAGTAGTATAACTTTAAAATCCTTTAGATATATATTTGTTCAATTTTTTTTTATTAAATGGACTTGCTCTTGATCATTACTTAGCTCTGGAGCGAAGGTAGGATGGAACGAGCTCGCCCTGGTGATGTATATTTAGTCTCAACTTAAAGATACTCGGGTTGTATTTCCTTCATTCCTGGGCTGCGTGTACAAAGATGACGAAAAGAGCTTATTAGTACGCTTGAAGGGAATATCCCGCCGTACGTTTGGATGTCTGATGTTAAAAGGGGGCGGGCGGGATGAGCTTCTGATTGATGGTTCGGTACATTTGGTACTTTATTCCGACTAATATGTTAGAGCAACAGGTTTCTAAATTTAAAAATCCGCGGCTTTTTAAACGATTACTTTATTTTTTCTCAGTCATTTTCATTTAAGTTTTTTGTACTCGATTTTGGTGACAATTTTTATTATTTAATTACTCGAATATATCATCGTCAAATATTATAGAATATTTCAGGTTACCACACTCGAATATTAAATAATTCTTTATGACGATATTCTATAAATATTTAGATAAAAAGAAATTGTCACCAAGATTTAGTATAAAAAACTTACCTGAAAATTACCATTCTATCGAAAGCATGTGGTAAAACTTATTTTATTGTCCATTCTCGGGCCAGTAGTACGGTCATTTAGTCAGTCCGTAATTGAAATTAAAATGACGAATAAAAATCAACTTGTCTCAAATACGCATTTGTCGATTTTGTACCTATTTTTTATTTATACTTGGGAAATTAACAGCTCAAATGGCATTGATGTTCATACAATGAACAAAATAATATTAATGCACACACTCATAGCCCCGAAATAGGCAAACCCTGTATCTGACACACATAGACAACCGCAAATTACGCCCAAAACTCACGAGAGAAATAAACATAGACCGTACAAATATTTCTCCCTGCACGGGATCGATTCTCGGGGCGTCTGCGTGGCAGACCAGCATCGTAACTGTTCGGCTACGGAGGCAGCTATCCACAGCAAAGAGCCTTTACAAATTTCTTCGACTATTTTTAATTTGTAATAATAGGAATATTACAATAGATAAAATATTCCCAGTACAGAGTACTAAAAAAACCGACTTCAAAAGTTTGTGGAATTACATCTATTTGCCAATTAGTTTTATTGAAATCGGTTACCAGAGAGGGCGAAACCGGATTCATCCCCTAGTTTGCCACCCATAGAAGCAGAATAGTTTCTTCAAATTTAAATGGGACCATTACTGATATACCTCTTTTCAACAAAAAAAGAATTATCAAATACGGTTCACAAAAAAAATACAAAAGAAAAAACGTACAAGAATGAATGTTGAATTCGGTTAAAAATTGGATGGCAAAACCGGACTCAAAGGATCAGATTGTGAGCGTGCATGCATGCTTGCGCGCTTGTTTGCGGGCGTGCATGTGTGCGCATACTTGTATTATCTACTATTACTAATAATATTTTATAACACTTCATTATTAAAAATTGCATAGTACAACAAAGGAGAGATGAGAAAAGACCTGACTTTCGTATTGAGCTCTCTCATTTTCCGTTCCGGCAATTCCACGGCGCGTGTCACACTCGTTACGCTGATTACGGCAGAATTTCGAAATCCAACAACGTATATTAATATAATTTAATGTACTATGCTTATCTCTTTCCTTATTTTTCTTTAAAATAAGTATATTTTAGAACAAAAATAAGTCGCTGAAATTGTAACGGATTTTTACGGGTTCTTCGAAACGACCCTTTAGTGAATCAGAGAATGAGAATTCGTGATTACGGACAGAATAATTTTTTTTAATGATATGAAGTAATGAGACGAACAAGTCGCCGCGTGTGCCTGATGGTAAGTGACACACCTTTCCGTAACAGTTGCTGGGCCAATAAACCTATAAATAAAATGTAAGCTACAATACAATTGAAGTCTTTTGGTAGCAGTAGAATCCTTGTGAAAGAGTTCGTCTAAGTATTGCTACCTTACAGATTTCTGCCGCCAAGCAGTAACAGTGTTCCGGTTTCGAAGCATAAGGGTTCTGGTGAAATTACAGGTACATGGGACTTGTCAACTTATGTCTCCGGGTGACGGGTGCTGTGGCAGTGCCCCTCGGACTTTTTTGTTGTAAAGTTCTGAGTGGCACGGTGTACAACTGCCTCCGTGGCCGAACGGTTACCATTTTGCACTGCTACGCAGAGATCCCGGATTCGATTTATCATAATCTGTGATTGTCTATGTGTGTGTTTGTTCGTCCCGTCATTTGGTATAAAAAAATTAAACTTTGTCTTGACGTAAACGAGCTACCACTTAAGTTAATGAGGAATCTGTCTTCGAAATTAGCATTATTAATATCAGCACTGCAACTGTTATGGACAGGCGTGTACCGTTTTTTTATAAAACATAAGTGCGCATTTGACCTCCATCTCATCTGATGGAAAGTGACGATGACGTCGAGGATGTAGCATGCACACCTAAATAATGCCTATTCACTCTGGCTTTGAAAAGCTTACCATCAGGCCACGACTTGTTCTTGCCGTCACATACGTACGTATACTTATATAGATATTAGAGGGGTTTCTAGGTCTTGTTTCGCGGATCTCAGATAAATATGTTAACGATTAAATTATCCTAAAGACGACGATTACGTTTGTTTTCATAAGGAGGGCAGAGTATTTCCCTGGACGAACTCTTCACAACGAGCTTTAATGCTACTATGAGTGCAAATTACAATTACGCGAGAATGAAGATACCCTACTGAATTAAATTTTTACTACGTTCTCAACTTTCTCGCAACTAAGTCGATTCAACGCGAAGTTTAAGTACGCCATTAATTCTAATATTAAACTATTCTCATTTTAAAGATTTCCCGATAGTTATCGATTGGATAAATGTATTAATCTTTTACCATTAAAGAACTACTGTTTGTTGTTCGTTAGTTTTTAGAAACGGTACAAGACATAGGAAATGAAACTATTTTTACTGATTTAAATCGCGTATATTTGTTTTTTCAAACAAACGCGTTCTGTACAGGTCCTATGATCACGGTTGACTATGTCAAAAACAAAGATATGCGATTTAAATCCAGAAAAATAGTTTCATTTCCTATGTGTAACATTCGCGAAAACCTAAGAACTCGAGAGGTACAATACATGTTTCAAGAAAATGTTACATAATTGTTCAAAAATTACTTCGCACTAGCATTTCGGATTTGGAATTAGCTTAAACTAGGCAGTATCGGTTTCCGATTCTGAGCAGCTCCAGATGTAGTTTTCATCGAATGGGTTGCTGAACATCACTAAATCCAACATCATGGTTTTTCGGGTCGAGGTCTCACAGTTCCTTCGTGTGTAGCGAGCAATCCGATGCCGATAGCAATGAGAGTAGGTTCCTTGGCTTCATTCTGAACTCGAACCTTAACTGGAAGTGCCATGTTGACATACTGTGTGATAGAATGAATGGTGCAGTCTTTGCGTTGCGTAAACTGAAATTGCTCATTTCTGACTCTGCATTAAGACAGGTTTATTTTGCACATTTCCACTTGCTGATGTCGTACGGTTCACTCATATGGGGTAACTCCATGGATGCCAATAGAGTCATGCTAATGCAAAAACGTGCCGTACGCGTATTGGTTGGGGTAAAACACAGACACTCCTGCAGAAATCTCTTTGTAGCGCAACGCATAATGACGCGCTACTCACTCTACTTATACCAAATTATAATGTACATTAGAAATAGTCTTTCTTAATTTAGTACCTACAGTAAATGTTTCTGGCATCCCAACCCATTTGAACCATCAGACGAAACATTTAGGCGCCGGTTGAAAGACCTTTTCTTGAAATATCCTTTATACTCTGTTAATGAATTTATGTATCTGTTTTATTCTAATTTTTACCGTATTGACATACTCTTGTATAATTGTTATCAACTTATGACGATCCTTGATGGAGAATGATATTTGATATGTAATTTAATTACAACAATATTATTCAATTAATTGTTAGTTTTCTGATTATTGTGTATTTTTCTTATAATTTTCATTTTTGTCTGAAGATCTCAACATAATTTCTTATGCTTTGACATTTAATGCAATTTATACTGTAATATTATATTTGAGAAATAAATTAATCTGAATCTGATCTATATTATCTATTCTATATTCTAAAAAAAATGGTAAAAACTTTTTCAACTTCTTTACTTAATGGTCTTTAGGACCGCCGGGGGCAAATTACCGAGCTATGTTCCACCCATTAAGGTAAGCAATATAGAACTCGAGCGGGTCTATCAATACAAGTACCTTGGCCATTTTGTCTCCGACGACCTTAAGGACCTCATGGATATTGAGAGGGAACGCAGGGCGCTGGCGTTCAGGTGTAATATCGTGGTGCGAAGGTTTGCGAGTTGCAGTGAACAAGATTCTACTTTTTAAATCATACTGCCAAGTTTTTTACACGTGTAGCCTTTGGACCAACTATACGCACAGAGCCATCAGCGCCCTGCGAGCACAATATAACAATTGTTTTCGTATGTTGTTGGGGCTGCCGCGGTTCTGCAGCGCGTCAGGCATGTTTGCACAGGCTCGCACTGATGACTTTTATGCCATTATGCGCAAAAAGTCGGCCTCACTGCTCTGCAGACTGCGAGCCAGCTCCAACCCAATACTGAAAACCATTGCCAAGAGAATTGACTCTCCCTTTATGCGGCAACTTTTTTCGCCTCTTTTTAATTTCTTTCTAATGTTCATGTTTTTATTTTTATTTTAATTTAATAATGTTTAGATTTAGTGCCTACTAACATAATTTTTAAGAATAAAATTGTTACTAACACATGTGGACTAAATAGTTGTCTGAAATAAATATATTATTATTATTATTATTATTATTAAAAGTTTATTATTATTATTATTTACTTTAATCTGTCAAAAATTTCAAATTATAATTTCTTAAGCCCCTTTATTTCTTTCTATTCCCTAAGCATAAACCATATCATCACAAAAGCGCTCTTTTTAGTTTTGACTCAAAATTCTATTGTCTATGTTACTGACTACAGAACTGAAACCATTCAAAAAAAGAACGTTGTATTTTGGCTAATTAAAATAGCAAATATGACCATACTCAAACGCTCTACTGCCTCCTGATTGGTTAAAATACTCATGCGGTACTTGGCCACTTGAACACTTCTATTCTATCCCTTTTGTCTTTGTTTATAGCGTTTGTTTGGCTGTCCTTAAAGACTTTTGAAATTCGAACTTGACGATGGACTGTGTCGCACCTAACTTTTTCTTTTGATGAAAAAAAAACATAATGACACGTTCAGCTACGCGGTTTGTGACACATTATTTATCTAATTTAAACCCGTTGATAAATTTTATTATTATAATTGTTCACATTAAATTGCTTTTTGAGAAGTTTATTAAATTATATTGTTATACTTCAATTGTTTTCTGTGTGTTTTTGTATGTTCAACCGGCTTTCTCTTTCAAGCCTGTGTCCGTTAAGTGAAGTTGAAAAAAACATCTTGGCTGTCAAATTCAATGCAGAAGGGCTAAATGGAATAAACCGAAGGATGATCTAACACGGTTCTTCAATTCTCGTTTCAGTACTTTGCCATATTTTTAACTGTTCTCTCGACAGTGGCACGTTTCCGACGCTGCTGGCGTCAGGCTGCTGTAGTACCTATCCCTAAAACCTCTAATCCATCTCTACCTTCTCATTTTCGTCCTATTTCTATTCTTCCGTTACTTTCCAAAGTTCTCGAACGTCTTGTCCATCACCAGATCACAATATTCGTGAACTCCTATAACATCCTTAGTCCCTTCCAATCTGGCTTCCGCTCGGGGAACAGCACTGTTACTGCTTTAACCAAGGTGTTTGATAACATTTGTGAAGGTATGTCGAATCAGCATCTGACAGTATTAGTTCTTTTAGATTTCAGCAAAGCGTTCAACATTGTTGACTTCGACATTCTGTTAGCAATGCTAAAATCAGTCCTTGTGTCAGATTTGGTTATGGAGTGATTTCGTCACTATCTCTTTGGGCGTCGGCAATGTGTCCGTGTTGATAACAAGCATTCTCGCTTCTGGGACGTTACCGCTGGCGTGCCTCAGGGCGGGGTCCTCTCTCCTCTTCTATTTTCCATCTTCATAAATTCCCTTACTCCCTTAATTTCTTGTCGGTATCACTTATTCTCTGTCTCCTGTATACGATAATTTGATCGCCGAATTTAATGACGACCTCACGACAAACCATGACTGGAGTCGAACCCATGGCCTTACGGTCAATCCTAACAAGTCGCAGACCATCGTCATTGGTGGCTCGAAGCAGATCGCCAAATTAAATAATACTACTATTCCCCCGCTCCTTTTCAACTCCGTCCCTTTGTCTTTCAGCAATGTTGTCAAAAATCTTGGCGTTCTCTTTGACTCCACCCTGTCTTGATCGCCACATATCGCTTAGGTGAGTAGGAAGGCGTTTGCTGCCTCAGTCTCATTACCACAATGGAAAAATCTGCTTCCTGTGAGGACTAAGGTTGAACTTGCGTAATCGCTACTCTTACCTATTCTAGATTATGCTGATGTTTCTGTCATTGACCTCAATGAGGATCTATTGGGCAAACTCCAGCGTCTACAGAATCTTTGCATCAGATTCATACATGGATTGCGCAAGTTTGATTATGTGTCTGAATATAGGAGAAGGCTTTAGTGGCTGCCCTTCAAGTTGTGCCGTGAGGAGCACGTTCTCAGCTTTCTCTATAACGTTCTATACGACTCTCGTACTCCGCCTTACCTTAAGGAACGTTTTTCGCTTCCTCGGGGAGGATCACAACCGTGAACTTAGGTCTAAAATGAATAAACTAAAGAAACCACCTTTCACTCGCTCGGAGTATTTCAAAACCTTTTTTACGATTAAGGCTGCACAACTATGGAACTTCGCGTCGGTTCCCATTTTCAAAACTGAATTGCGTAAATATCTTTCACTATCGGACACTATCCTAGTCTGCAACGTGTATTTATTTATTAGTAAGTATAAGTTTATTTAAGTACATTTATACATACTAATATACATGTAGGTATACTACATCGTTATTTATTATTTGATAAAATATAATGTTAATTATTGTTTGTCTATACAATTCAAGTTTTGCTATTGGCACACTACGTGTCCCGTTATGACTAGTTTTCCTATATCTCAAAGGTTGTTTGGAAGACATCGCGCTTAGAGATAAGGCCACCTTTGCCCACATTAGCTAGTAGTTTAAGCTATCTACTGTTTTTGTTCCTGTGTGTGAGCTATAAAGTGTATATCTATATATCTGTTTTTCTTTTCATCATACATTTCATCTACCATTTTCCTCGCTATAGTGAGGTGAAAAGTTGTGTGTTTCGCTTGGCAGCAAAGTTGTTTTGCGTCTCGTGTCTTGAAACCCTCACTACGCTCAGGATACTATCTTTGAACTACCAGATACATCTAATAAAGATATACATTTATATACATCTCTTTGAGGCTTTACGTGTGAGAAACACATTTTCGGGATCTCTTCAGTCTCTTGATTCAATTGGACCCGTCTGTGATGACAAACCGTAGGGAGGTTTTTATCGCATTCCTTTTCACAAAGCTAATGGTAGTAATGCTATTTAGCTTTCGTCACACACTTGGTAATATGTTAGGTACTACTTTGAAAAAGGTCTCCTTTTTGTATAAAATAGCTTTGAATCTTTTCCAAAAAGGTTCTGATGAGAATATTAACTATTTCTGCTGTAGTGGTATCTAACAGGCGACATGAACAAAACAACATTCGAACTTGATTTTAAAAAGCTCTAGGAACATTTGAAATCCCCAACCTGTATTAAGCCAACTGTATAAATAGATCATAATAATACTTTTTTTTTATAATATCAAGTGACGGGACGAACAAGTTGCGCATGTGGTGGCAAGCTACACGCCTGTCCAGTTGCAGTGCCACTCAGAGCTTTAAATCATAAAGATCTGAGGGGCACTGCCATTACGCTTGTCACCCTGAGAATAAAGTTGACAAGTCCTACGAGCCTGTAATTTCACTAGCACTCTTCAAAACCGGAACGCAGTAATGCTCATGTTACTGCTTGGCGGCAGAAGTAGGTAAGGTGGCAGTACTTCCCTGGACGAACTCTTTTACAAGGAGCTCTACTGCAACATAAAATGTGTAACGTATAGGTATTTAGTGATCATGCAGTGTGATGCGTGAAAGTTTAAATAAAAATGTAGATTACAATTGTAAGTCGAAATATAATAAAACTGATAATCTCAGTACAGAGTACTAAAAAACCGACCTCAAAAGTACGTCGAATTACGTCTATTTGCTAAGTTTCATTGAAATATCCCCTAGTTCGCCACTACACAGGACTTGATACTGGAGATAATAAAAATAGGTTCTCACTACGACACTACCCAAAGTACATCGAGGGAAAAACGCCTTGAATTGGAGAGATAGCAAAATCAACTACATAATTGCTAAAAGTCATTGCTCCTAAAATAAAGTTAGGCGCTATTTATAAAAATGAATCTTCATGCGTGAACAGCCACCCTTTGAGGTGGATGATTTTCTTCAAAATGAAATGGGATCACTATGGAAATACTCCTTTTCCAACAAAAAAAGAATCATGAAAATCGGTTCATAAATACCGGAGTTATCGCGTAACATACATACAAAAAAAAAAACATACAGTCGAATTGAGAACCTCCTCCTTTTTTGAAGTCGGTTAAAAATAAAGTGGAATACGACTATCAAAATAATTTAAAAAATATTTCATAAAAAAATTTGCAATTACAGATATTAAAATAAATACTATAAGAAAATGAATAATGAAAAACAAGTAAATGATTATCACTAGTTACAGGTTTCTTACCACGATATGGTTTCCCGATATTTCGGAACGGTTATACACTCCATGATCACGGTTTATCTGACCAGCCCGTGATCATGGAACACGTTCATACCGTGGTAAGGCACGTGTAATAGAACAATCATTTTGTGAAATGATGTATATAAAAAATAATTGTCGCTAGTAACAAAGTTTCAATGTCGACATTTGAATAACACCAGAAGCCTAAACTATTCTTTAGGGTACTGGTAATTAAATGGAGACGGTAGAAATTTAATATTGGGTTCCGCACCATCCGTCATTGTCGCTCGTCCGGGGATATTAGGTACCCTAGAGATTGATGCCGTCCTTTGTGTATTGTTACGGGTGTGATATTGAAAAAAATCTTTAGGAGATAGTGTATTTCTAAGATTGTTTTTTCAATTGAAGAAGTTTTACGTTACGTTTTTTATTTAATTTCAAAAGAAAAAAGGTTTGAATGGAGTACAGTCTTAAAAAAGCATAACTCTTCTTTACCGCTACTTCGTGGTGTACCTTATGATCTATACAGTAGTGAGAGATAAAAAAATGCAAGTGTGTATGTAGTATTATTGAAAAGCTTGCCAATAAATCCACAATATAGAAAAAAGGCAAACATTTGTTATTTAATTTTTATTGAATTGATATTCAATTATTTTCATGTGAAATTATTCCACTAGTTTGTTATAATTATTAATACGAAGATAGAATACTGAGAAAAAATTCCTTCCATCCGGCCGGAATCGAACTGACGTCTTCTATACCGTGTCAGACGCTATACCAACTAAGCCACGGAACGAACCAGCGGATCTCACGAATTTTTCTATGTGCTTGCGTCGTATCTTTGTATTTGGTTTTTCAACGATTTTTTAGCCGAAACGCCATCTATAAGAAATCTATGATATTTCGTCTCCCGGTTAGATACCTTTATAGGCGCACGACTTGTTAGTCCCGTCACTTGATATTATAAAAAAAATACTCACCTCTCACTCACCTTACCCTTTAAGACCGGAACGCAATAATGAACACATTACTGCTGGGCGGCAGAAATAGGTGAGGTTACTTCTTTCTTCCCTAGATGAATTCTACTGCTACTAGATCTTCGCATTCATTAGTATAACAAACAATTATGTTCCCTTTTTAACACCAGTGTAAATAATAAGCAATATTTTAAAACTCATCAATACTTCCGGCAGGAAAATGTATTCCGTATTTTATTGAAAGAACATCATTACAGCGAATAAAGCTCGGAGCGTTGTTCAGTTTGAACGCTATCGCTTAGAGAGCAACTCCGCCATTGTTCGGGGATCAACAACGTTGATATTAAAAATGATAAAGGTCTTTACTTACTTGAGGTTTGTATGCGGCAACCGCTTGTTGACGGTCCACAGTGCCAACAACCGACGTGGGCAATCTTTTACGGATGTAGAGGTTGTATACGTGGATAATTGGGTGTAATTTCTTTTCTTATTAACGCTAAAAGCAGTTAAGCGCCTTATGAAAGAGTTTGTCCAGGGAAGTACTACGTATTTCTTACTTTACCTATGTCTGCCTCCAAACGGTAATGTGAGAGCATTATCGCGTTCCAGTTTTGAAGGGTAAAGATGATAGAAAAATTACAGACACGTGGGAACTTATATCTCAAGGTGACTGTATATTTATTTAGTAATTTATTTCAGGTCACATTACCCATATAATATATACCTTAAGGACTAACATACATACAATAAAATATAACAATATAATAAACTAAATAACTGCTCTACACGAATTGCATTCACTTGTTATAAAAAATAGGAAAAACAAAAAAAATAAATAAAATACATTCGTCGGCGACGTGTGGCGCAATCTGGTGTCAGATAACCGGCCACAGAAACGCTGACATACGACACCCTTCAGCCAAAACTCCTTCCTCACGAAGGTCGACAGATGTTCGGTCGGTACTCTCACCGCAAACGTATTAAAATTCACGTTGTGGCAGGACTCCAACCGCTCGACGCTCAGGGTGTAATTGGTTTTTCAGTCAGATTTAAATCTCTAATGACCCTGCAACTGCTATAGACAGGCATGTCCCTTACGAACAGGCACACGACTTGCTTGTTTCGTCATTTGGTATCATAAAAAAATGTAGAGCCAAATAGATAGAGACAACTGCAACTGTATATCTATATCCTTATGGACTCGTCAAATTATTTGCTAGAGAAAGCGACACTGTAGCACAGTAGCACCGCAACTGTAGCGTGTTACGTTCACTTTTGAAGCGGAATAAATGTTTGTTTTGATTATAATTCAACTACGGACAAAGATTCATGGTGAATTCTGACTAAGAAGCAAAAGTAATAACTTATTTTGTTACAACAACAGAAGAAAAAAATAATTTAGAACGTATTATAATACTATTATTTTATCAAAATGAATATTACAAGATTCAGCAAAAATAAAATCTATACATAAACTTCTCACATCTTTTTTTCCCTGTCGATGGGAATAACTGGCGGAACTCCTATCGCATACTGCAGGATATAGATTAACATTATCGATAAAAAACTCCCATACAATCTTCCATGTGTGTTTAAAATAATTATTACTCGACTCCGCGTCACGCAACGGTGGGCTTAGTTGCATTTTTTAATGTACCGTAGTATCTCAAAAACACGCGCTGTACAACATACTGACAACGCGTCTCCGTGTACGCGTGTGTGTGTGTGATACGTCGTTCTGTCCACTCCACTTCGTGGTGCGGGGCAGTATGATTGTCGCCTAAGTGCATCACACAAGCTGTAATGCAACTGAGACACGAGATCCATTACTGTGGCACTGGAACAGCGCTTCTAAAAGTTGTATGAAAACATGTAATGCATCCCTGCTGCGCTTCCTCAAATGTTCAAACTGATCGCGCCCTTAATGTAACATAGTCTTAAATTATGCAAAGTTTTTTGTTTTTATTTTACGCGCCAAACAACATTCGTAATTTTTTTATGTTTCATTTTTTTTTCATGTTTTTCGATAACTTTTACTCTTATAAATTGCTAAATTTGATTGTGGCATTGCTTTCACTGGTTTCATAAATTTGCTACTTTTAGTTTAGTTCAAAAATATTATAGTATTTTATGAAAACTTATGGACTGATGTCGAACACGCTAATGTCACTTGGCGGAAGAAAAATACTTATCACATGATACTCGTATTTTATGTTTCTATATTCAATTGACTGATTTTTATTCTAAAATATAGTGTAAACACCATGGCTACGATGACAAGACGATACCCTATCAGCATTCTCCCAATAATTCATCCCTGTCATTAAACTCGATTCTGACAATGTTCTCACGCATCAAGATATAAATAAAGTTACAATCTGAAGAAGAAACCTTTTGCAAATGAATAAGTTACACAACTACCCCTTTTGTTCAATTAAATTCAAATATATTTATTCGTCAACGTAAGTTGCAGTAGATATATGGAATAATGGTGATAAATAAAATTGTAAAGACCGTCTATGCGGCGCCTTAAGACATACGAATTAAATAAATAAACGAGGAACGTTAGAATTCTACAAATTATGAAGTTCTTAGCTTCTTCTTATTTGTTATGTTCATTATTATTATTATGTAATTTGTTGAAAATAAAAGTATGCTTCGGTTATGTTTGAAAATTTACAAAATTGATTTCCGAATTAAAATCCTGTTTTTGTAAAATGTTTTCAAACTTTTTAGCAATTTTTTTTTATTCTATTCCGTAATATCCATTAAAAGAACGTGAAAGACGTAATTATGCGAATATATTATTGAAGGTATTTCGTTATTATTTTTTGTAATACACCTTGATTTGAATTTGTGATTTATGGCTAGAGCGTCTAATAAATTGCGGTCAGATTCAATTTGCGTTTTTTTTACATTTATATCAGAAATTTCAGGTAAATTTCAGAGCGCAACTATAGATACGCCTTTTATTATAACTTGTTTGTGTAGGGAATGTAAAAGGACATTGTTTTCGTATATTGAAAAAAGACAGCATCTTATCTCCATTTAATAGCCGTAGAGCTCATTGTGAAAAAGTTTATCCAGGAACGTACTGCCACCGTACTCATTTCTGCCGTCAAGCAGTAATGCTCACATTACTGCGTTCTGTTTTTGAAGGGTAAGGGTGCTGACGAATTTACAGGGACATGGGAATTGTCTATTTTAGTTACAAGAAGACTCATCGAACGCGCACGCGAAGGGTTATGAGTGCTGGTGAAATTATAAGCACATGAGACTTGTCAACTCATGATTCAGGGTGACGGGCGCAGCGGCTCTAAGATCTTTGCGATTTGAAGCTCTGAATGGCACTGCAACAATTATGGATAGACGTGCCGCTTACCACAAGGGCACGACTTGTTCGTCCCGTCACTGGTTCTATAAAAAAAAACACTTGATGTTATAAAGTCACATGGGATCATAAAAATAATACTAGGTGCATTGACTTACAAATAAATGGACGACGGGTCTAATACACAAACCACGATAAAAATGTCCCAAGTCAACCTATTTAAACGTAGTGACATGTAAAGGAATATGAAAAAGCTAAAACGTTGAATTTAAATTGTAATGTCATCGCAGTACTGTCTAATTTTGCTTGCTTCGCTGTCAGTCGAACAAACGAAGATTAAAGCGTGAATGACGCTCTGCATACGATTTTAACGCCCTATAAGTTCGGACACTTTTAAGGGCGGACCCGACGTCCATATATGTAATTGTAAGTCAATGACTAGGTGCATGAAAAAAATTACGTATATGTGAACTTTTATAGCTCTCTTATTTAAACAAACAAAAAAATTGCTTAATTTCGTTCGTATAATCGTTAAACCTCTCCTGAAAAGATGCTATTGTGTATATATGACCTAATTACACAAAGGATGCGATATTATCCTAATGAAATAGAAGTATTTTCACATCTATGCCATTGTAATACAATCACAGTGTTATCAACTTATTCCCCCCTCAATCTCTCACTAGCTACGAGAACGATAAATAGAATGCTAGGAATATGTAACGAGGGTTCTGTCATGGAATTCCATTCACATATTCCGCAAGCAAGGTTTGTTTCACCGTCATGTCACGACTGATGCGTTAGACCACTTCTTCTCAATATTTACTCTTTGGGGTGTTTCTTAAGACAAGGAACAATGAAACACGCTGTAACAGTATAAATCTCCTGCCACCCTCATTTACTGAAATAATTATATATGCGTTACTGTAAAAGTCCGTATATTGGTTAATCTTAGGTTTGACCAGTAAATCTTAGGATTTACCGACAAAGTTGGTAAAACAAGAGGCATGGAGACCCGTGCATAAGTTGATGCAGTTTACACTGATTATACTAAATGTTTTGGTCGCATTTATCACAGTATGCTTCTGAACAAGTTGATGGTAGCAGACATCCATGTAGATTTATTGCGCTGGTTTGCTTCTTATGTAGCTAATAGAAACCAGGCGGTTGTGTTGCGTGGCTTTATGTCAAGCTGGACATCAGTTCCGTCTGGTGTACCGCAGGGTTCTATCCTTGGACCTTTATTATTCATCATCTTCATCAATGATCTTGTTTTATTCACTCAAAAATCTTGTTATTTGCTGATGATATGAAGGTGCTAAAAGCCATACGTGGGCAAACAGATGTTGACGATGTTCAGGCAGACTTAAGCAGATTTGAAACCTACTGTACCATAAATAGGCTTGAACTTAATGTGTCCAAATGTTTTTACATGACATGCAGGCGTAAATCATTAACTATAAGGCGCTGGTTACAAATTACATGGCACCAACATATTGGGAGTCAGGGAAATGAGGGACTTTGGTGTACTTCATGACGACAAACTACTTTTTGACAAGCATATTGACTGTGTAGTAAGTAAGGCATCAAAGGCACTTGGATTCATTATTCGGATATTGGCGATGTTCAATAATATCAAGTGCATTAAGATTCTTTATTGCTCTTTTTACGTTGTAACATTGAGTACGCATCACAAGTCTGGAATCCATGCGATGAAACCTATAGGTCTCGGTTGAAAGCAATTCAGCAGATATTTTTACGTTCTCTGGACTGCAAAACCTAAAAAAAATTTTCATTCCGCTTTGTGTACGTCCAGACATTGGTGACGTCAGCTTTCTGATGAGGATCGCCAACGATAATATTGATTGTCCAGAATTGTTGTCACA
>NW_020654810.1:5323085-5366845 GCF_003589595.1 Hyposmocoma kahamanoa | reverse complement strand
TAGCATTTTTATTTTGGCATTAATTAACGCCATCTACAAATTCTGCGTAAAATTTATCTATAAGTTGGCACTTGGTTCCTCGTAAAAAAATATAGATGTCTCTGTAAATCAGTCTGCTTTGCAACAGATTTTGTAAAACATTAATTTTATAAAATACACAATATCCGTTCATTTTTATGGTTTCATAATTCTTATTTGAATTTTAATTGACTGTTTGAAATACTACATCACAATTTGCCTATAACAATTTCACAATTGCATTTCGAAAAGTTCCGTTTTCGATCAACTTTTTATGGACTATTATGTTATGGTTTCTAAAATTAATGATAATTAGCGAAACGAGACAACTGCGAATCTTGTATAATTATTATACTAATATAGTATTCACGAAGATTATCTTTACACCTTTGTAATGTATAACATTTTAAAGTAATGTTCAACCAAGTGAGTCAAACAATACTGTTCTGTGATTGGCTGATATTTTGGTACATAAAATTGATGATATTTGCTAAATTAAAACATTTACGAGGTTTATGTAATAGTTACAATTCTTTAAATATGTTTTAACAACTTATTAGGTAAACGTTTTAATTATCTTCAGCACTGTACAAATGTAAACAACTACTGTTTTGTGATTGGCCAAAATAGTGTGTGTATGAGTAAATTTTCAAAGGAGGTTTTGAAGGGTATAAAAAGGAATGTAAGGCTGGGGTGGCTCATTATAAAAAGTGCCGAACCCTGAACCGGGACAAGTACCTACTTTGTAACTTGTTTTACTGTTTTGCTACTGTGTAATTGTGTTGTGTAAAAAGGACCAATGTCCCTGGGCTTTGGTATAGATTCAGTACCTAACGTATGAAATCCGTTATAAATACTTATTGTTTTCACTTGTCCATTTTAATTAGTTTTTTAAGCACTTGGCTATAATTTTGTATTAACTAGAACCTTAAAACATATCAGTGCTTAAAACTAATCCTTGAGTTTTAGAAATAGTGCTATTAGTTTCACTTGTTAGTTTCACCTGTTATTTTTAAATCACTTGTAACATTTTTTTTTTGTTAGTTTAATGCTGGCATAATTGATTAAAACTGAATTATGTTTCTGGTAGTGATTCTGGTTTTAATTGCTTAGGTTTACTGTTATACTGTTCATTGATATTTTGTTTTACCCTACATTAAAATAAAACTTGGTTTACTAAAAATCTGCTTTTGAATTCTTTAGATAATTGACTTCCCTATATAATAGAGTTTAGTAGTTTAGTAATAATTCTATGGATCTTCTAACACGCGCGATTCATTCATCCATTCATTCATTCATTCATTCATTCATTCACAATCCTTTCCTAAAGGTCTTGCGTACCCTGGGCAACAATCCGCGAGTACCACACAACATTATTAAACCGTCTCCATGGCCGAACAGTTACCATGCCGGACTGCCACGCAGAGGTCCCAGGTAGGGAGGAATATTTGTATGGCCTACATTTATTTCTCTTCTAATTTTAAGGTGTAATTTGTGGTTGTCTATGTGTGTGTCCATGGCACTTGCGACACAGGTTTTCCCCAGTGCGGCTATGTTGAGTGTGTGCGTTATTATTATTATTATCTTTAATCTTCAAAGCTTGTTAGCCGGTTTGAACCTCATTTATGGACTTAAGTCAATTAAATCCAATACGGCGTGTATCTACGAGTATGTGGTGGGTGTGTAATAAGATCCTACTTCGTCCTCTTTTTCCATCTATATGAACTTTCTGACTTTACTTTTACATTAGCAAATGTTCATAACTCAGAAATTATAACTATAGGTACATTACAGCAATTTGAACTGTCGTGGAATTGAGAAGCCACCGTACTCGAACAGAGCTATCATCGCTCCATTACACAAATTCAACATTCGTCATTTTATAATATTCGATATACTTCTTCTGAAGTGGACACACCAAGGTCACCTTCGGTCAGAAGGTGCAACGAGGTCAAAGGAGGGAATGAGGCTTCCTAATTATTAAATAATTCTATTCATAAATTTAGTATTCACTATTTCTTATTCATAAAATTATTATTTATAAATTCTGAATTCGTAACCAACGTTATTCATGATGTTATTAATCATATTGTCTGCGGAGAATTTTGCTTAACTGATAATATAACAATATTTTTATTCCGAAACAGAGATTTATTCTCTCAATTTACGGTTCCATATTGGCCGAGTCACTGAATAATACTTTGCACTCGTAGATAGTTCACACTGTTGTAACCTTTTGTCTTAAAATCGGGAAATTTTCAAGGACACCTCCGCCCGGGATGGCGAAAGGCTGTATCGGATTTATATCATCGTATAATAAGAGGAAGTACTCAGTGGGAGCGTAGGGTTGTTATATCATTATTTTAGTTGCACCTACAGGTTGTAAAAATAATTAGAAAAAGAAGGTATGGAGCCCCTTAACCTACGCAGAGACGTTCACTCTCTGTCTGTGTTCTACCGTCTTTATAATGGGGAGTGTCCTGAGGTTTTCAAACTTGTGCCACCGTCTCGTTTATACCATCGCATCTCTCGTCAAAGGAGTTGAGTCCTCCAGTTTGCGCTATGACATCGGGTTCTCCAAAAAAGTTCTCAAAGGCTGGCAACGCATAGGCAGCTCATCTGATGTTACAAATGTCCATGGGCGACGATCAATCACCTCCCATCAAGTGGCTCGTCTTCTCGTTTGCCTCCTTCTTTACATAAAAAATGGTATTTATGACAGTATCCTCATCCATATTGAAATAACTACCGCAAAATGGCGGCTATTTGGTTTCGCAAATTAGAAATTTATTCAGTTTAAATGCAAGTTTTTAAAAATAAAAATTATTATTCTGCATTGCTAAATAAATACCCTGCGTACTACAACAAAAATATCTCAAATAAAATGCAGTAATATACCGCAAATCCTGCACTTAAAAAGCACTAATGAAATGTTTGGTGTACTTGGGTAAATATGATAATATTCCGTTTGAGTGGTTCTAATGTTTACCATGAAATTACTCCTTAAAGTATAGTTTATAAACATTTATATTCAGGGTAAACTTAAAAAATGCTACTTACGGTATGTTTTCAACAAATAAACACCGAAATCACCAGCCCAAACAATAACACACACGATTGTCGTGACGTATTTTTGAAGTTGTTTATTTTTTTTAAATGAGAGACCCTGGCATTAAAAACTTTATGGTTTGCTAGAGTAGTTACCGAAATAGCAATTAGTATTAGTTCTTTTACCTGTTATAACTTCGATATTCGATAAATCGGTATAAAATCATCACCGGCACCTCTAGGTGTGGTATGCGTCTACGGCTGCATGTATCGCGTGAGCAGCTATGTTAAAAACAGCAAGTATTTACTTATTGATATATTACACCAGGATCGATCTTGATTATGGAGTATGATTATGAAATGAAATACTTACCAAACCCGAATTTGAGATACTTTTGATCAGACTACCACAAACTCAACAATAAACACGTCTATTATTTGATGTCATCCTTTAAACACCGAACGACCGCTTCAGTTCTATAAACTAATGGCGGATGCGGCGACACGAGACTATGTGAATGTGTGCGTCTGTACAAGGTGCGCGGCGGTGTGCACACGTACAAGCTGCGCTGCTACGTTTGTATGAAGTTACCATATTTATCTTACTATACTATGCTTATGCCGACTAAAACTTTTCGGTGGGAACGCTGGAACGTAATTTTAAACTACCGCAAACGCACTATTCTAACCTAATTTAATCTAAAACAGAGAGTAAGAAATCTATCTATCTATTGTGACAGACACGAAACAAGTAAAACCAAAGAAGCAGAAAGAACTGAGGCAAAATTATATAGTTCGACTTAAAATTGTTTTACATTAGTTTATCTTTTAAAAATATATTATTAAATCCAAAATGGTTGACTACTTGTTAAATTTATGAATAACAAAATGCATTATGAGTTAGAAATTATCTAAAGATGAAGTTATACTTTTTATGATAAATAGTGATGGGGAGAACGTGTCGTGCGCCTGGTGGTAAGCGACACGCCTGTCCATAACAGTTGCAGTGTCATTCTGAGCTTTAAATCGTAATGATCTTAGGGGCACTGCCACTGCCTCCGTCACCCAGAGACATAAGTTGGCAAGTTCTAAGTGCCTGTAATTTCAATAGCACCCTTACCCTTCAAACCGGAACGCAGTAATGCTCACATTACTGCTTGGCAGCATAAATAGGTAAGGTCGCTGTAATTCCATGCACCACGTTCTTTCCTTCTCCTTCCTCCTTTTCTTTCTCCTAGGTCCCTCATCTCTTCACCAAAATTCATCAATATTGGTTCAGCGGTTTAAAAATGTAATAGACAGTTACTATAGGGTTACACAAGGATAGCCCTTGAGTCCAATTTTGTATTAAGTTTATAATATGCATACAAACAGTCACACTTCGTGGCCAATTACATGGCATATTTGTTTGGATTTGCAAAAAAATATTTTAAAATATACGCTACGCTAAGAATTGAATACCTAAGCATAATACATGTTGAGACTCTCGGTCCATGATACAGATACGACGTTACGACATAACGACGGGCCTTGACGAGCGTCGTGTCGCGGCCGGCGAACACGCGCGCGTGACGGCCAGTGAACACGGATGCGTGACCTGCCCGCTAATGCCTTCTCGGAGCCTCCACTGAGTTACACGTAACTACTTCTGAAGAGATTTGAAAGTATATGGACTTTGAACGTGTGGGTGTTTGTTCTGTGACTTATTTTATGGTGGCACGTCACATGACTATTTGTATTTACGTATTTGATATATTTGGCAAACAATCACCATCTGTCGGCAGTACGTGTAACAAAGTATTTGCCTTGTTTCCACCAAACACCAAATTCGCGTTACCGCGAGCGGTTCCGTTTCTTGACGCATTATCAAGGGAGCCAAATAGGCAAATAACCTTCTACAATATGGTCATATTCAGACGGTTATATTTGTCAGTTTGTATATAGGTACGTCAAATATTTTTCCAAGTACATCTAACACCCAATAGCGAGTATAAGTGACCATGTGTACTGCCGCCATTAGGTAGCTACATAGTGTGGTGTAACGGGTTGGTGCAACCGCAACTCGACATATCGCAGGGATTATTTTGCATGTCGACTCATCCGTACAACTATGTATGTGCAAAATCTATGTGCAAAGGTACTTGTTCTCAGGACATAGTACATTTCGTTCGTTCTTCTTCTAAGATATATAAATTCTCAAAACACATTTACATTTAGGTCTTAGTTGGAATAACGAAATTATTCTCGTAACGTACTCATTCTCTTTTCGCTATATAATCACATCGGACTTTGTTCTTCGGATGAGTCGATGTCTTGGGTGCTGAGTTCTATTTGTGGCACTCAAAATTCTCCAGAAAGCACAGTGTCCTCCTGGGTTTGACTTCGGGGAGCGAGCAGCAGAGCTCCTTGTGAAAGAGTTCGACCAAGAAGTACTGCCACCTTACCTATTTCGAAGGGTGCTGGTGAAATTACAGGCACATGAGACTTATCAAGGTGACGGGTGCAACGACAGTGCCACTGCAACTGCTATGGGTAGGCGTGTCGCTTACCACCACGCGCATTTTTCATCCCGGCACTTGGTATTATAAATTGTTTAATCGTGTTTAATCCCGTTTTCAAATGTTCATATAGTTAAATGAAGGTGGATACCAAAAATTATCAAAAAATTATAAAAATCATAACTAAAAAGCACATACTTTACGAAAAACGGACATCTGGGGCTCTAACCGAACACTCATTTTTTATGGATTCGGATTCGGCCGTCGCGGAATCTCATAATTATAGACCTAGTTCAAAATAATATATGTTGAGCAAATATTCGACTTACTTAAATACATAACTTATCATTTACTTTAGTTAATATGTTTAAATTTCACGATAGTTCTCTGTTTAAATATAATTAAAATTATCAACCCACTTAACGTCATATCATAATCTCTAGTAAAATCCGACTATATCGCGTCGTCATAGGCCAATTATAAATTGCAGTGTAATATCTTTAGGCGTAAATGTTGAAATTCCAATTTCCTCACACACGGCGACGTGTAGCAGCATTGCATCACTACAATTGCTATTTATAGGCGATTGAATCGATGTAAACGCGCGACTGCGTCGATACGAACGCGCGACTGCATCGATGTATACGCGCAAGTGCATCGATACAATCGCGCGATTGCATCATGCTATCGCCTATGAATCCTAAGTGTGGCGATGCAATCGTGCGCTTGCATCACGTTTGCGTTTCTTCGAAGGCCTTGTAGAAAAAGGAACGAGACTTTGACCTTGACCAGTGCAAAAAATGTGATGTTGGAGTATGTATCAAATGTTTTGAAATTTATCATTCATAATAAAAAATAAGTTCATTTGTTATGTCCACGGATTCTCTAAATAAATACGCAGAATAAAATAAATTTTGTCATTGTTAATATAAGGCGTATTCTATACTCATTATCCTACTGTCCTATATGTAGGCCGGGTCTTTCCCTGAAAGTCATGCACTGAAATTTTTTTCAGGATTTTTTATATATGTTTTAAGACATATTCAATTAAACAAATGCAAGTTTAGTACCTACTGTATTTCGAGAAAAATGTCGCTATATACAGGCTTATCGGGGTTAAAATCACGCATGTGTGTAATCGTCTGATTAGCGCCTGCATCGCTACTTCATCGCTACTGCATCGCGTTTGCATCGAGTTTGCACCGCTGCTAAAAATCGTCGTGTGTAACCACTCTTAAACGTAGGCTACGTGCTTACGCTGCATCAATGGCGACTGTAGGTAGACATGGCGACTGTAGGTAGGTACCTACCAACACTGTTTATACAATATATGTAAAGTTCAAATATTTACATAGTATCTCACAAGCACACTCAACATAATACCCAAACATTGAGTGGGAGTAGGTTATATTAAAGCAGCAAATTCACTGGGAAAATTCCAAACAAACAGCAGTCGGGCCAACATGCCTATTTAAATGTAAATAAAACGTATTCAACTAGCATTATATATCAGGCTCTATTCAAGCTCAGTGAGAAGAAAACGGTAACGTATCTATGGATAAGCGCGTCGATTTTGCATTGCAACCACTATTGTAGATTCACTGGCAAAAGTTAGAAAGGCAGGGGAGTAGATCAAAATTTTATTTTGTTTTGTCATTGGCGTTCCAAATGGACGCATAATATGACTAATTGCGAGTTTCTTACCACGATATGAATTCTTTTTTTTATTTAATTATAGTGAATAACCAAAAAAAGAATTATTAAATTTTAATTGACAGATTAAAGTACAGGTGTAGAAAAAAGCCTTAAACGAGTCACCGGAGGAGAAACGGCAAAAACTGTTTTGCTTGATGAAATGATTTAGATATTTACTATCAATCTGTGTAAAATTTTCTCATTTACAGCGCGCGGATTGCGGGACACGATTGGCGACCTCCTAAAATTTAGGCTTCCGTTGAAATATTTCGCCCTAAAATCTATCAAATAATTATATACAGACATCAGGTTTAGTCACCAGTTTGAAATTAATCTCATAATCAGTTCATCTGAGAGATATTTGGACTGGCGACACCAATCATAATCCGAGAGTCTACAGACTGCGTGAAGTGTTTCGGTGTGAGAGATGACCTACTGTTGTTGTTGAATGCTTCGAGGTCGTAGATATCTCCGGCACAGAAGGATCCAGTCTCGTGAGACCGATTTCCCTAATGTTGTTCACAGAACTTCCATAACATTTGAATATCTCATCATATTTCGATTTTTTATCCTGTCGATTTTCTCAGGAGTGGGAGGTTTTAGCAGTTTTTTACCGAGTTTAATCTTTTTATACAGTCGCGCTCGATTTACTCTCCTTGAACTTTGGCAAACACTTAGAAATAACGCATGTTTACATGGGTGCTCCCTTTTTTCGCGGGAAAATTGAATATAAAATCTTAATTTGTAACTCCCTTCGCCATAAGCAAGGAGTTATAAGTTTGAAGCCGTTGTTTGTGTATCTGTGTCACACTCCAATCTGTACACGTCTGAGAGCGCACCTGCCCATCTCACTTGGTTGGTCTGATTCGCATACCAGAAGTGTAACAAATTAATCACCTCACCCGGGGTACTTGTGCACTTTCCCATCTTGTCCCACAGGATATCATAAGAGACTGACAGAGGAAGAGAGATAGGTCCAAAAAACAGGCAAAAACAGGCGTTTTCGCTTTGGTATATTACTGGACAGTATGTTTAAAGCATAGAATGGCATTTTCAGTTGACAGATTAGGCTTAAAACCAAACTGGGCATCCTGGGTTTTTACATGCTCTGATAACACACCGTCCAATAGTCCATCCAGCAGTTTAGCCGCTACTGTTGCCAATGATATTGGTCTGTAATTGGACCCATCAGAGGCATCCCCCGTTCCATTTATTGTAATGGGCACAACAATCGTCTACATTAGACTGTCAGGAAGGTAGCAATGCGTAATGCACAAATTACAAAGCATTTTGAGAACCCGGGCTAGGTGTGCTCTAGGGTGGTGGAAGTTCAATACTGAGCCCATCATGCCCCGATTTTCCTCTCGCCATGGGCTTAATAACTCGGTCAACCATTCTGAGCGAGAACCTAACCTTTTTTTTTTTTTTTGACGGGGGGAAATCTTTATGGATACCCCTGAGCCCAGGGAGACTCAGGGGTTATGTGGGGACTCTCCCTCCAGACTGGAGGGCCTACCCCACTAAAACCCCCCCGGGTTTCCATCTCGCCGGTTGAGTCGGCGCCGTGGGATCAGTGAACATTCACCACGACGCCGCCCGGCAGCGAGAAGCTAACCTGCCGAACAACTTGGCGATCCTCAGTCGAGAACACTCCTGACGCCCCTACACGCGGACTTTTTACTCTAAAAAGCGCCCCAAACATGCTTGCAATCTGTACAAGCTCACACAAACTGTCAACATTCCCGGGATTCATTTTATCTGTGTGTCTCCAGAACCCGCGAAAGTCTTTAGCTTTGTGGTGTGTAACTAGAATGTCCATTTTTATTTGAGTTTCATTGTCCTGACACCATTTCAGCTTCTCCTTAAACAGTTTTCTAGAGGCACACACATCCACGTAGAGAGGCCCTTTCACTGACCTCCCACTACTGAGCCACAGTTGAAAACACGCTCTCGCCCGTAAATGAGCCTCTTTTACGTGTTTGTTCCAACTGATGACCTGCCTACGCTTACATTTTCTAATATTGCAACTAATTTTCGAGGCTGACTGAAAAGTATAAACAATTTCATTAGGTATATAATTTATCTATTACAATTTTATGAGCATTATTATTACAAAAATTATCACAGCATGCAGCACCTTAATTCTATTGGAAAATCTATTTATCACAGCATATTTTATTATATAAGTTTATTTGATCGAAATTCCTGTCCCTCCACACAATTTTATTATTCTAACTTTTTCTAAATTTGCGCATTATTAATAATATTTTGCTTTAAACAATTTAATTTAATTTTAATAATGAGTGGAAAATGATCCGACCAGTACACATCGTGGTTCACACACACATCAGTAACAGTCAACCAGACTGCCTCAGTGACTAGGCAGTGATCCAGCCAACTCTGCACCCATGAACATCACTTACAAAAGTATACGTCTCCGATTCACTGCCAAGCCACTCCAGATCAGCACAGCGCCACTTTTGTTCGTCACAGAAATCGCACAACTCGGTAAAAAATAAACTACCAGGATGTCATTAAAGTCACCCAAAATAAAAACACTATCCGCATTTTGTGACTCGATAATCGCACTTATTTCACTTAGACATTCCGTGAACTCAGGTAGGTTAGATACATCGTCAGTAGGCATGTACACAGAAAATATAAGCAACGAGTGACCCCCAACACTACCACCGATCGCCGCCACACGCACACTATTACACTGTATTTCGTTGACTGACGTAAACAGTTCCTTTTTTCCACATTAGAGCAACACCACCGTAAGGCCTTCCACTTAAGATGCCCAGCGAAATATCTACAACCGACTTACTTGTGTAATCAAAGTTGTAATCAATATGTCCAATAAAATCCGCATCCTCTGGTAAAAGCCATGTTTCCTCGAGAGCTATCACGTCTTTTGATTTACAGAGGGCTCGGACTTACAATTAAATGTGATTTCAGATAGTACTTGGTCAGACATAATCATATTAATTAATGTAAAGCCTCATAAAGTTGAAGCCCTCATGCCTAGGCTTCGGGCTTCTAACAAGTTCTCGTTCATAATGTACTCTTCCACAATATACTATTTATTATACTATATCACTCGTGCACGCATAGCGGAAGAGCGGATGAGAGAGAGGATAGTGTTGCCAGAATGTAAAATGAATGTGTTTAAATGACGTGCTGTGTACGATGAGAAAAATTAATTAAAAATCAATGCTACTATGTAATAAACAGTATAAAAAAGTAAATAGTCCGGGAGTATATAATAATAATAATCAAAATATATAGACAAAATTATATTGATTATATATTACAAATATATGGAAATAAAATAAAATTATATACAATTGATGATAAAATTATATTTTACTTTATTTAATAAATAATCATTTCTAATTTCTAAATAATAATTAATAAATAAAAATAAAGGAAAAACATAATAAACCTATTTTCTGATTTGATCACTCTTAATCTGAATTAAGCTTTCTTTAATTTGCAATTGTACCAACATGAACTTTTGTAAACATTAGAAAAAGCAACGGAAAGTAATATTGTAAAGAGTAAATCCTCCCCTATCTCTCTCTATAATTAGCCCTACAAGACCCATAATGCGCTGTTAACTTAGCTATAAGCCTTTTCCTTCTATGTAACATTATCGTAAGTAATATAGAGGGAACTGAAATACTGAATGATGGCGCAGCCAACAGTCGATACAATTTTAGTATGTGACCTTGCGATCATTGTGTAAAATACACAATCGAATGTTCGACGGGTCGGATGCTTCGTAATCCGGCAGGATGTATTGTTTACACGATCAAGTCAGCGGGCACCGAGACTTGATTTAGGTCTGACAAATAGTTGACAGTCAAAAAGTTTCGCTTCTTTCTATCACAATTTGTTTCAAAATGTCCAACGACGAAAAAAAAATACTCTTCCTTAATATTTCAATAAAATTACAGATTTCGAACAACTTAATTCGCGCCGTTTTTTCGCTCCATTATATCGAATTCACCTGGACTCTCTCTTCTCTTTTCCTCGTGCCGTCTCGCTCACACCACTCCACTCCGTTGCAAATTGTTGGAATTCAATAGTAATTTTTAAATTGTAATTGCTGCCTTAAAACAATTGTGCTGGAAATAGTGGACCGCTGCTACAGGTTCAAGAGCATTTTCTATTGATAAATCGTCGGCTTAGTGTAAGAAGTCACTAAAAACAAAAAATCACTAAGTACAGTTAAATACATTATTCGAAAAGAAATTCTCATTATTCAATATTGGTCTTATAGACTAAGTTACGGTACCAACGTTTTAAAATGCGTATAAATGCGATTACACAATTTACAACGTCACATCTTTTTTTTAATAGCAGTAGAGCTCCTTGTGAAAGAGTTCGTCCAGATAAGTACTGCCATCTACCTATTTCTGCCGCCAAGCAGTAGTGTGAGCATTACTGCGTTACGGTTTCGAAGGGTAAGAGCGCTGGTGAAATTAGTAAAATATTCGAAAAGGTTATGCTAACTCAATTACTGTCCTATTTCGGTAGGAATCATATTTTTCATAGTGAACAATACGGGTTTACGTGGTAGATCGACTAGCGATGCGGGGGTAGCGTTACTAAAACACATCTTTGATGCTTGGGAAAGGTCCCAGAACGCTATTGGTGTTTTCTGTGACCTCTCAAAGGCATTTGATTGCGTTGATCATAATACTCTTATTAGGAAGCTGGAACATTACGGTGTAAATGGCAAGGCGTCGAAACTTGTCTCGTCATATCTCAACGGTAGAATTCAGAAAGTAGACATAAATGGAGTGACTTCTTTGGGTTCTCCAGTAAAAATGGGTGTTCCGCAGGGCTCAATACTTGGACCTTTCTTATTTCTGATTTATATTAATGATCTGCCATTCTTTGTTAAGGACCATTGCGAAATAGTGTTGTTTGCTGATGACACATCCTTGATTTTTAAAACAGACAGACATGACAATAACTATGACCGTATTAATGATACCCTCTCTGAGGTAGTTTATTGGTTTAATGCTAACAATTTATTGCTTAATGCCAAGAAGACAAAATGTGTTAAATTTGAATTACCTAACGTAAAATCGACTAGTCCAACCATAGAAATAAACGGAGAAAAGTTAGACCTTGTTAATAAAGCAGTCTTCTTGGGAGTGACCTTAGATAGTAAACTTCAGTGGTTTCCACATATATCGTCCCTGGCCAGCAGATTAAGCTCCGCTGCTTACGCAGTCCGCAGAATACGTGAGCTCACCGATGTTAGTACTGCTAGACTGTTCTTTAGTAGTACATAACCTAAGTTTTTATTTAATTATTATTATTTGTGTGTAAGGAAATAAGCACGCTCGCGTAAGCAATAATATGTATACTTATTATTAGTTAGTTTCTTAAGTTCTCATTTAAGTGAATTGTAATTCTTATGAGAATAAATTTCTTAAACCAGACTAGTTTACTTTAGTTACTTCCATAGTATAATGTCCTACGGGATTCTCATGTGGGGTAAAGCGGCAGATATTCAAACCATATTTGTATTGCAAAAACGAGCGATTCGTTCTGTGTACCGTCTAGGCTCTCGGGTATCTCTCAGAGAAAAGTTTAAGGAGACTGGTATCATGACTGTGGCATTACTCAAATATTTTATATGCCCGTAAAAATATACATAATTTCAATAAGAAAGAAGATATCCATAATATTAACCTTAGAGCTAAGTCCAAACTCATGGTACCACGATTTCGTTTAACCAAGGTAAACAACTCTTTTATGGGGAACTGTATACGTTTTTACAATAAGATTCCGGAGCATATATTAAGTTTATCATTTCCTAAGTTTAGAAACTACATTAAAAATATTTTGATCGAAAAATCATATTACAAAATTGAAGACTACGTGTTAGATAAAGATGTATGGAAAGACGACATGGCTCCAGAATCCACACAAATTTGATTCAAAGTGTATTCCATAGCATTTAAGTTTATTTGAAAAGAGCAATCCCTAGAGTTTCTTGCTCGTTCTTCTCAGGGAGGTCAGCGTAGTGAACGAGCAGTAGCTTAAATGTGACGTTTTCAAGTGTAAATTTATTTTACCTATGGAATAAATAATCTTTGACTTTGACTTTGACTTTGACTACAGGCAAATAGGACTTGTCAACTTATGTCTCAGGGTGTCGGACGCAATGGCAGTGTCCCTAAGATCTTTGTGATTTAAAGTGCTGAGTGGTACTGGAACTCATGGATAGGCGAGTCGCTTGCCATCAGGCGCACGACATGTTCGACTCGTCATGTAGTTTTTATTAAAAAAAACCTATTATTCCCGTGTATCATCGAATCAGTGTACCAGCCAGCCCATGAACACGGCCAGTGCAACCTCGCCGAAACGTTGGAATAATAGATAGGTGTACAAATACCTATTAAATTGGTTATTCCCGTTATAAAATGTTAGTATAATGCAAATCGAAAGTTTATAAGTTTATTGAAGCAGTTTTCGTACATAATACTTTTTAGAAAACTGCTAGTATGTCTAAAGAAACTGAAATTAAAAAAATTACAGTCGGTTACCTGAAAGTGCTCAAAACAATACAGTCGAATTGAGAACCTCCTTTTTTTTTGTCGATAAAAAGAATAATTTCTGATATCCGTTGTTTCTAAACTCGTTTAGGTAGGTAACTTCTTTTTTAAATATGCGTTATGTGTTTTAAATCCAACTCTCCGCTTACGATAAGAATGGTCCAAAGTGCAAACTGTCATGCTTGACGTGCTCTTGACTGTACATAGGAAATGTTATATTATAGTGTAGGAGGACGACTGTTCATGGTGTAAAGGTCTGGATCACCTTGCAGAAAGCACTGTTGGCACGTTATTAAAAACAAATCGATAGCCTATTATAGACCCACTGCTGGGTCAAGGCCTTCTCTCAGAAGGCTTGGTATGTAGTTCCCACAAGGTCCCAGTGAATGATAAATTCTCATACATCATTTAATTGACGACTTCCGTGGCTTGCACGTCGGGAAAAACTAACTTTTTTATGCTGCCTCGGGTCTGGGTGTTTGTGATACCGTCGTTATTTCAGATTTCCAAACCACAAGTGCTTTACTTACTTCCTTTGGGATCAGAGCAACGTATGTAATGTAGTCTAACTTCACCGAAAAACTCAGGGTAAATTTCAAATTAAATATCGCAATTAAAATCAAATCAAAACTCGAAGGACGAACATATGGATCCGGCTCGAAGGACCAATAGTACGAGCTGCTTGACTCGTACAGTAATATGTTAGAATACCTATGTAAGGTGATATCAGCGAGATGATGCAGTGAGATGTCAAAGATGCTGTAAAAATAATACTCGGTAACTTTATTGTACTAAAAATTATAGTTTATATATTTTGCACAGGTCCAATGAGGGAGCGACGTTGCACATTGTCTGGTGCACAATAATGTGCGTTGACCCGTACAAGGTGCAAATCCAGATTCGCACCCAAGACACTCTGCTTGAGAGACGGTAGTTCAAACAATTAGGCTACCACGGCTAGACACTACCACATGATAGTAATAATTTTGTACAATTTATTTCCCACAAACTTCATTACCTATGCAAGCCACTCAGCGAGTGTCACGAGCAGTTACACGTCTTATTTACAGCCTGCGGCCTCTAACGCCTGAGGCACCAGGTCTTCTATCCTCTTTACGGGAAAATGTATGATATTATCAGTAAGCCTGTGCTGTCACTATCTTGACATGAGTTACGACGTAGTAAATAAGGTCGCTCGTTCTTTGAAATATGGGAATTAGAGTTTTTGTATCATTTGATTGCCTTCCCTGTGTTAATCTACAAATGTATGTGACGGTGGCGGTATGGTACGCTTCCTCTTATGGCGCATATAAACTGTAAACAACACGTGCACGAGTAAATTGCTTGTTATGCAAATGGTTTAAAAGGAGAGCGCAGCGAAGCGGTGAGTTGTTTCCTCGGCTCTTCTAGTTTCCGCCACCATACGCCTAGTCGAGTGGTTTCGCAAATGGAGAACCGAAATCCATCCCGACAAAAGCGCGGCGGTATTCGTCACGCGAAATAACCCGTGCAGTCGTAGGGTACAAAACCTCACCCCGATTTCGCTCTTTGGCCGCCCAACCCCTTAGGAGAACACAGTCAAATACCTAGGAGTTACGCTCGTTATGAAGCTGTCATTCAGATCGTGCCCACATTGTCATTCTCGCTTCTCATCAAACGTAGTAAGCTCTCCCTTCGTAATAAGTTTTAATACAAAGCTATTATTAACATTGGAAACACAAATACATCTAAAGATTTAGTGAGTCTTGTCGAATATACCAGTTTTATAACGATGTTTATGTTTTTCGGTAAAATATTTAATACGTTAGCTTATTAATTACGGTGGAATTATTCAAAGCCCCGCCCTTTTTATACCAAATATAAAAATACTGTATGTTTTATTTGATTCTAAATAGTACCCAAGTATTTTGTTTACGAAGTAACAACCTTCCACCCAGTACTTTAAACCAAAAAGATACAAAAAGCTCCTATCGGTTTTACCCGCACCCTTTTTTTCGCTCGACATCTCGCCGTCCCATCAACTCGAAACCAATTGCCACCATCCTCTGATACAGTCGTAAAGGAAACGATGCGGTAAATTCATACCCTTATTATAACACGAAAAAAACACCCTAATTCTATAAACTACCATCCCTACAGACAACAAAGTGGATAAAAAGTGATTGAAGCTTATGTAACATTTAGTAAAAAAAAAAGTAAAAATACGTATACTGTACTTTAATACACGTGGTGTAGATTTTAGAATTAATATGTCAATAAAACGGTAACCTAACACAAATTCGATTTTTTTTTTCGAAATAACGTTTGTTCTGTTAGCATTCCTAAAATATCTTTATAATATTGTACATTAATATTAGTAATTTGTATATTGTACTCTATAGCAAAATACATAGTTAAATAAGATTAGGAAGCGGAAGTTGTGATTATTATACGCGGGCTGTTTCTCGCTTGGTGGGGTAACCTGATTGATATCAAGAGGGCTTAAAAGCAGGAAACAGCACGTGCTCCACACAGATTATTACTAAAAATTCTAAGATGAAGATTGTAATCAATATACGTTCGTGATAATTAAGGTCAAGAAGTTATATCCAGTATTTAGTTATTTTAAATATCCCCTTTTCATAGTTCGAATTTTCATTACACCGAAAACCGAATTATAACGAAAACGTTGTTCTTTCAGGATATGTTGGATAATTATCGCAAAGACACGATTAGGTTAGGTTACGTTAGATTTAAAAGAAAAAGCGTTTTCTTCTCAAAATTACTTTCGAGGTTATGAAAATTCGATCAAACGTTATTTCAGGAAAATGTCATTTCCGACTACTAATACGTAACCCAGTAAATAAATTATTATTTCGCTACAGCAAAGGACACATTCACCAGACATTAAAAAATCTCCTCTCATATATTGTCATAACTAACGCCTTTCCATTTTGAGATACTGCCACCTAAAGTTTTTTTTGCCAATAAAAAATGTTTCTCAGTTTTACATTTATTTTTATAATTTCGGCACAGATCAATTATATAATATCAATGTTTACTACGCATGTATCTGTATACATCACTCTTATACAAAATCGAAAACACCTACGCTATAATAGCCTACTACATCTGGCTAATGACACCAGGAGCTCACTACGAGGAAAAGGCAACATAAGCACGCGCTCAGAGAGGTGAAAATAACGTGGACAGTCGTGAGGAGCCGAATGCTCATAAATGAAAGATTTGTTCGAGCGCTTGCGCCGACGTCGGCGCATTCACCGGTACTTATCGTGCAACCTTCAGCGAGTGACGGAGCCCTGGTTTCAGGCCCTTTACAGATCCCAGGGTACGGCAAATTTTCAGTCAGACAATCAGTCAGCCATGACTATGGGACATGTAAAGGGCCCGAAATGGATTTTTTGAATAATCAAATATACGCAATTTAGAAGTTTTCTTTAAATAAATGTTATATTTATTTTCTGTTTACCACATTCAGTAGCGGTGGGAGCCCTAACAGCGTCATGTTACTACTATTCACATTTTAAGATAGCTATGTTACACATGGTATCAATTAACACTTGATCTTGACTTTTGTCTTTGACATAATTTATTGATACTTGTGTTCTTTGTGTGTCAAGAACACATCGAGCTTGACACTTACAATTAAACTATATGCCGCTTACTTTAAGAACAATCCAAAGTTCAAAGTATCAAGTTTAAACAAAGAATTAAATAAGACACTACTGGGTACTGTGTTTAGTGGTCGGGAAAGCCAGTATTCACGCAAAAAGATTTCCTTTATAGTGGCATAGTGCCTAAATTCTGCTAAAAGCAATGATTCTAATGGCCACTTTGCGTTGCCTCAATTCTAAGGCGTTTTTTTATTGTTTTCAAAATACTCTAGCTACGAGCACCGATTTTTATTATCTTCCATGCTAAATCCCGAACAGTCCGTGCTGAGACTTTAAGATTTTATCGCACCTTCAATGATAAAGTGAATTAATTCGGAAAGTTATTTTAGGGAAATTGACTAAGTTTTTTTTTTAAATAACGTATACGTGTCATTGGCCGTATGTTTCAAATATGAGAAAAATTTGTTGAGACATGAATACAATATATAGTATTTTTTCAACAATTTTACCTCTTCTTCTTCAGTTTATGCCATCTTTCCCTGTCTTGAGCAGTTATTAACTACTTTGTTCCTTTGATATCGTCGTATCAGCGCATGTGTGATCTTCCTCTTGGGAATTTCTCGCCCAAGGTCTCCATTCTACCACTGCCTTGCGGGCGACGGGGCCAGTCCCTGACCCATTTGTTTCTTTTACGGTCTCTCAGTGTAACTCCTACCAGTTTTCTTTCGATTACTGGTTAAACCACCTGAAGTTTGTGGAGGAGCTCCTTAGAAAAAATAGTGTCACTTTATTATTGACGGTCTACATAACACACATAATGATTGACAACGCGTCTTCAGCATAATAATAACTAATGTAAAATACTGCAAACTTTGGAAAGGAAAACTCGCTGTTCCTATTAATTTTATTACTCTAGCCGAAAATCTTCTCCTTATCACGAGTTGTCGTGGTCACTACGGAAGTCCGTAAAGCACCTCAGGACTTAAGTTGGCCGATGTAGAGATAACACCACAAAAAAATTACACCATCAACCCGACTCAAAATCAATGTGCTAGCATATCCCCCACATAAATTATGACATGTCTTACCTGCTTTCGTACCTACTGTGTCTAACCAGCTGCACCCGTGAAATCCTGCTAAAAGCAAGGGATAGGAGCATAGACGTGGATGCTTACTAAGTAAAAGAAGAGTAACACCGGTTTATTATTATTTACATATAGTAGCAGTAGGGTTCATTTCGAAACAGTTCGTCCAGAGAAGTACTACCATCTTACCTATTTCTGCCGCCAAGCGGAAATGTAAGTTTTACTGCTTTCCGGTTTTGAAGGGTATAGGCATGACTTTCAGTGTAGTGTCTCGTACAACTGCCTTCGCTCTCCCAATTCACTCTACCCCTAACATGAAAATGTCAAGGAAATTGAGGAAAGCTAAACAGCGGATTCAAGTCCTTTCACTTAAAGTGCACCTCTCGAAACATCCGAGGTCTGCACTCCAATCTCTCATCTGTCCACCACCATCTTGAGACTGAAAGGCCTCACATGCTCTTCCTCACGGAGGCCCAAATTAGATGTCCTTCCGACACGGGGCGTATCTGCATTACCCAGATTACATTCTGGAGCACAAATTTAAGCAGCGCGCTGGTACCAGCGTTTACGCTCGTGATGACATCTGTTTTAAACGTCTCCGTGACCTCGAAGATCCCGAGATCTCTGTAATGTGGGTTCTGGTGGACACTGGACTGGAACAAGTTGTCTACGCCAGTGTGTACCGGTTGCATTCTAGAGACCCGGAGACGACTAGGCTGTTCAATTATCTCTGCAGCTCGGCGGAAACAGTCCAACAACGGTATCCTAAAGCGCAACTTGTCTTTTTGGGGGACTTTAATGCTTTAATCACCAGGAATGGTTGTTCCCATACCAAAAAACCGACCACGCTGGAAGAGAGGTGCGGGCGTGTGCTCTATCGCTAGATCTCACCCAGCTAATGAGTTGCGCTATCCGGGTACCAGACGTTGACGACCACACAGCCAATTGCCTGGATCTTCTGCTGACAACTATGCTAGTCAAAAACTGCTGCCTGAAAACTAGGCATATTACAAGGTCAGGCGGTACATCACACCTGAACAGCTTTTAAATCTGTATAAAGCACAAGTTCGATCCTGTATGGAGTACTGCTGCTACATTTGGGACGGCTCTGCCCATTACCAGTTAGCTGCCTTAGACTCGGTGGAGCAAAGAGAAAAGAGACTTATTAACAATAATTATCTTGTGGAGACGAAGCTTCAAAATCTCGACCATCGCAGAAAAGTAGCCTGCTTGTCGGTTTAACTTTTAAATTTGGTTTCGCCCTCACCGTTCTTCCTTCGGTCGACTAGAAGGTCCGGAGCACTCCATTCTTATGTCGTTGATATTCCACCGATTCGCACTAAGCGCTTTGCTTCCTCCTTTCTGATGCGTACGGCAGAGGAATGGAATGCTCTATCTGTATTTCCCAAAAAGTACAATTTGGGGCTATTCAAGGCTAGAGTTAATAGGCATTTTTTAAGCAAACGCGTCCCATCGTCGCTTAATATCAGATGAGTGAGATTATGGCCAAGCGTGTGTCTATTATATATTAAAAAAAATAGGCGCTGGTGAAACTATAAGCACATGGAACTTTTCAACTTTATCTCTCAGGGTGACGGACGCAGTAGCGTGCCCCTCAGATTTTTGCGATTCAAAACTCTGCATAGCACTGCAACTGCTATGGATAGGCGTGTTGCTTACCATGAGGCGTACGACTTGTTCGTCTCATCACTTGATACCATAAAAAAAATGTCATGTAAAAAGAAAAATGTAAAAAGAAGGAGTATTGATTTCAGAAATTTGTATTTGTTAAATTTGTGTCCAAAAAATTAGGATCGACAAGCCCGTACTTAACGCGCTACAATGTCGTAACATGCAAAGTGCTTCACTTATTTTGGTTGAAAACGTAATAATAAGGTTAATGGAATATGCAAAAATGTGCCTACAATCCAGTCCGATAGTGAAGAATTGATAAAAAAATGATCAGTTCAGCAGAAACACCAACCGATAGGTCAACAGTAAACATCGTAAGCGAAAACAAACAGTTCTTTTTACATCCAGCAGAGTAAATATACTCGCTTTTGATCCCGAACGGCTGCAAAAGAAAGCGTTTAGATAAACTTTTGTGGGAATTCCGTATGTGCATGACTTTCATAACATTGTTCCAATAGTAATGTACTAACAAATACACCAAATACCTGATATCAAACCATGAAATTCCTAGAACTATGAGTATATCTTACGTCTCCGACTCCTTGAAAATCTTTAAAGTGCGCAAACACGAGCACACTCACTCCTTCCTTTCCTAGATTCAGTGGAACGGAAAACCGACTTAAGGAGAGGTCAAATGATTTTATTAGCAGTTCCTTGTCAAAGAGTTTATCGAGGGAAATACTACCACAGTATCAATTTTATCGCCAAGCAAAAATCTGAACATCACTGCGTTCCGGTTTTGAAGGGTAAGGGTGCTGGTGAAATTACAGGCACACGGGACTTGTTTTGTGTTATTTCTCAGGATAACGGGCGCATCAGCAGTACTCCTCAGATATTTACGACTTGAAGAACACGACTCATTGGTTACGGACTGATGGCGACTATGTACCCTCTACTGTCGCTCTAGGTGAACCAACTTGCCTTACTGAATCGCTAAGTCAACCAAGCCCTTTTGTGTATCTACGTTTATAGCCTGCATGTATGTATCTCAAATTTTCTCATCTTCGACTTATCTACCCAAGGAGCACACTTTATACGCCTTAAAACTGTTATATCTATAAACAGTCTTAATATGATATTGATTGAGATAATTGTTCTCTATAAATGGTTTTAGAAAAAAGAAATTGTTCTTATAGACTTATTTCACTCAAGTCAAAACTCAATACCTTCTGTTGTTTGGTATTAACCAAAGAACTTAATTAAGTGTAATCTCTCTTAAGATTTACTCTTATAGTCCTTATTTTAAGTTCATCTGTAGAACAACTTTTTATTTTTAGTAATATTGTTCTATACATATCCAGTGAAGTCTATTAATACTCTAAGAACTAATGTTCTTAAGTTTATTCTAGATATATTTAATTTATAGACATTCTGTAGTGTTTGTACTAATTGACAAACATGTTATAGCGCGTATTCAGTAGATTTTATATAAAAAAATACTACAATTAGGGTTTTTACTCTATTGGACGTTGTAACAGTTCATGCAAAATGGGCAAAGTAAATAATATTAAAAGATCTAGTAGAGGTGGTGAACCTTGGATATTAAGTCACATCATTCGATACAATCAGCGTTGCCAATGTCAATTGTTCAAAATCTCCAAAAATCACAGTTAAAATCCTCAAATTTGGAGAGAGCAAAGTTCATTTTCCCCACAAATTCCTCACATCTCGAATTTTCATTATTTATTAGAAATACATCACTTATAAATATAATAAAGAATTAAAAACTCAAAATGTAATAATCTATTACGCTTGCTGTGAATGTAAAAAGTAAACTAATTATAAAATTAGATGACCATAAATCGTTTATTTATTTTAATAATAATAATAATAATAACGTACCCACTCAACATAGCCCCGCACTAGGGAAACCCTGTATCGCGGGGCTATATTTAATATTTAAAGTTGACGAGTGGTAAGTTGTGGTGTGGAAGTACCAACTGCTCGGCTTTGTTTATCAATAGATGATTTCGTTTTGCTTCATACCGGGGACCGGCCTAAGCGGGAGAAAAAATCGCGAACTCAACACCCACGGACTGGTAATTTCACAACCAAGATACAATTCAGAACTAAGTGCTCTAATAATAATTTTATTTAAGCCGCTTGTTAATAATACGAGGGATGTGCAATGTTGAAAAACACGTCGATATAGTCCATCACAGTGTTTCTAACAGTAACGATCAAACTAGCGATGTATCAGCAATTGATAGATTAAACAAAATGATAAAATGTTAGAATACCCACATTTTCCTCACATAGCGCCAATCCCCACAAAATCTCCAATCTAATTGAAACACCCCACAATTTGAGGAATTCCCCACAAATTGGCAACATTGGATGCATTAGTCGTAATTCGCGCTAGGGCGGGTCATGGCCGGCATTTGTTTGTTGACAAATAAATAAACATTGTGAAGTAATTCCGTGTTGTGAAGTGATAAAAACAATTGAAATGAGCGCATAAACTACTGTACTTAAATGTTGTGTATATGTATTGTGCCGTCTATCAATATAATACAGTGAAATCATTGTGTGAAATGTGGTTGGCGTGAAGAAATAACCTCAAATTTGTAATGAAAATGTATTTCTTCCAACATAAGTCAGGTATGTTATTAAAATATTTCTTATATTTATATGATAGGGAATTTATCCACCTTTCTAGTCATATATAACACATTCCATATAATTATACAGAATAACGTTTTTTTGCGATAACTTGATTTTTTCAATTGTTTTTTTGACCTAGTGTTTTGAAAAGTTTTTTATTGCATAAGACGCTCAATATTTCTATAAAGTTATTACCTTATAAAGGTTTTGTAATACTGTCAAAAGAAAAATCGCTTAGAAGCATCGCGCTTAATAGACAATCATAAAAACTTCATAGGAGTGACAGTTCTTCTACAAGGTCAAGTAAACTAAAGCAAGTAAAAACAATCTTTTTGTATTCTAAAGTTTTTTATAGGTAAAGCTATAGATAAAATGCTCCCAACTGTGTTTTGAAAAAAGCTTTAAATTTTTATCGCCATTTTTATTTTTAAAGAATGACCATGAAGTACCCGAGAAAAATTTCTTTTCTTTTTAAAAAGTCAATTTAAGTTGAAATTAGCTTGAAGAAGCCTAGAACTTCTTGCAAATGGTTTGTTTTGTGAGTTATTTTGTATATTTAAGCTTTCTTTAAATATTTAAAACCGATAACTGTATTTTTAATAATATTTCAAATTTTGCGAGCGCATTACTTTTATGACAGGTTTTCATCACTTTTGACAATGTATTTAAAGTCGCACGTCAATTCGCGCTTTCTTACTGATTATACATTGCGCAAAAAGTCAGAAATGTTATGTTTAATTTCGCCATGTTGCAATTTTGATAGTTTATATTTTGTAAGCCATTAAACTTGAAATCTATTAGTATTAAGAAAATTGCGTCTTGTGTTTGTAACGTTTTGTTATTTTGGTTTTAAAATAACATTACCAAGAAAACTGTCATAGACTATAAATTATCTAAAAACTGTCTACAAGACTAAATTAAAACTGTCTACATTCTACAAATGGTCTTGCAGCGTTCTAGAAGGGTTATTTGAGAAAAAGATAAAAATCACTCTTAACACTACCTACAGAGTGTTTCTTAAAGCACTCTTGTGATCTACTAATAAAGTTGTGCCCACTTTTACTTTAAATTATCTAGAAAATTCTCCGAGATATCTTGAGGGAATTTGAACTCTTAAAATATTCAATCGAATTAAATTCTATTAGATATCTTTTAGTATATATTTAGATATGGGTGTGCTGCTTGGGTAAAAGTCTTGTTGTCCTTGTAGAGGTGTATCATTTCTCGACATATTAGGAACTGTTTACGGTAGCTTGATAGGTGTATGTCAACGCACTAACAATTTTCCTCACATTTTTATGTTTCTTTGTTATAAAATGCACATTAGATTTTTTTATTACAATTTTTGCCCTTTAAGCAATATACATTTACCAGAGGAGTACACGTCTCTCGCTTCGAGAGTGATAATGGAGTAAACCAACGTAAGAATAATGAAGGAAAAGGAATTCGAGAATGATTTAAAATATTAAAAGTAAGTGGCCAGGAACCAGTGAAGAGGATGATAAAAAGGTGGGGTAACGATGAAGGAAGTCAGCAGCGTCTCACGTTGGGTTTCTTTCTTCACTGAAAGAGATTTTAAGCAGTACGCAGGAGGACTCCGCATTACGTCTGACTATGATGGGTTACGCAGATCAAAGTTTTCAAGTTAAAGTCATTTGTCCACTTATCAAGTTTCATATTCATTCATAACTAATAATAATAATAATAATAATAATAATAATCTTTATTTTCTCCACAAAGTTGTTCAAAAAGTGCACATACATTATGTTATAGGCAAACAATCTTTGCAGAGACTGGTGCCCGAACTAGGTTGATCCTGTATTTCGGGTCGCCAGGCCTCTACCTCCGTAAATAATAATAATAATTACAATAACAGTATATGTATACACATATATGTATACAGTATATGTATGCAAAGAACTAGAAGTTGGTCAGACAATAATAATAAAGACTACTTAAACAATTAGTTATGCTAAATTATGCAATAGGAACAAAAATAAAGTGTATGTGTGTGTGTGCGTGTGAGTATGTGTATGTGTGTGTGTGTGTATGTGTGTGTGAGTATCCACGTTTAACTAAGCTATTACTTCAATAAGTTTTTCTGTTTCAGTGTAGTTTAGTCCTAGGAGCCATTTTGTCACAGCTTTCTTGCATTCGTATTTATTTAGCGGATATATTTTCAGATTTAAATTTGCTTTATTATATAAGTACGATCCTAAGAAGGTAAAAAACCGGTTAATGAAGGCAGTATGAAACGACTTTTTAGGGCACACTATATCATATCGTCTCCTACTACAGGTTAGGTTCGCATCATAAACGATTAATGAATGCTTTTTTAATATTATATGTAATATAAATAATTGGCGTATGGATAATACTTGCCATGATTTGTACAGGTCCGCTGTAGGGTGGAGTGTAGGCTTAAAAGTAGCTACCTTGAGAATACAGCGTTGTGCTCGCTCAATCTTGATTAGATGCGATTTTGCAGCACCACCCCAAGAAGTTACACAATATATAAATAAGCATTGACAGAGTGCATAATACACCATCTTAATGATGTCAAAGTCTGCTATATTTCTAAGGGTTTTGAAAATGTATATTAACTTCCTAGTGCGCGCCGCAAGTTCTGAGATGTGAGAAATGAAGTTTAAGTTTTGATCAAGAGTGATACCTAAATATTTAGTAAATGGAACTCTTTCAAGGCAGGGACAAGAACAAGCAATAACGTGTGGACTTGGACAATGATGAGGTTTTAGATTGAGGTTGCCGTGAGGAGCATTTGCGTTACGAATTGAGAACGATATATACTTAGTTTTGTTGGCATTAATTGTGAGGAAATTAGAATTGAGCCATTCCACAGCTGCATTTAATCCATTTTGGGCCAATCCAAACGTTTCTTCCCAAGTTTTAGCACAAAAAATGAGAGCTGTGTCGTCGGCAAAAGATAACGTTTTACCATTTGGCAGATTAATACGACAGAGATCATCTATAAAGACCAGAAATAGGGTTGGACCAAGTATACTTCCTTGAGGAATTCCATGGACAATGCTTGCTTCAGAACTCGAGTAATCATCTATTTTTGTGCATTGTGTTCTATTAGTCAGGTAAGACTCAAAAAGTTTTAATTGTACATCTCTTACCCCAAAACGCTGAAGTTTAGATAACAAGGTAGATATAGAGACCGTATCGAATGCCTTCGCGAGATCTAGAAATATCGATAGACATTTCATACCCCTATCCAGATTCTCGGCCACATAATTTGTGAGATCATGGACAGCATCTCCAGTAGACTTACCAGCACGAAACCCGTACTGTTGGTTAGAGAGTAGTTTATTATTTTCCAAGAAATTAATAAGTCTACTGTTCATCATGCGTTCAAGAATCTTAGACAGGGAAGGCAGGATGGAAATTGGACGATAATTATTCACACAGTCTCTACTACCAGACTTAAACACAGGCCGAATCAGGGATTTCTTAAAAACGTCCGGAAAAATTCCAGTATTTATACTAAGGCGACAGATATGTGTGATGGCCGGAATAAGGATATGCTTGAAGCTCTTAATAAACTTGGATGAAATACCATCCCAGCCAACTGCACAGTCGTTTCTTAAGCCCATTATCAGTCTTTCGACTTCCTCTTCGTCAGGGTCCAGTAAAACAAACGAATTAATGTTACTTGAGCAATTAGAAAGGAGAAGGTCGCTACTCAAATTATGATTTTTTAGGCGAATGTTCTCGGCTAAATCTTTACCAATATTGGCAAAGTAAAAATTTACTTCGTTTACCGCTTCTTCTGGAGAATTAGCCTGGGTAAGAAGGGGTTTGGCTGAGGCAACGGATTTGTTGCTGTAGGTTTGCTCTTTTATTATTTTCCATAGCTTTTTATTATTATGACCTGCTTTTTTAATTTCACATTAAAGCTAAATCTAATAGATGTACATTGTTGTCAAAAATTTATGGATATATAATTGTAAGACACAACTCCACATTTGTTTTTCGAAATTCAAAATTTTCATAAATGAAATCTAATACGATCGTCACTTATAGGATCGCTGTCCAGCAAAAGTTCTACCTCCGGCAAACTAGCTTCGAAGCTCAATGCAAAACACAGCAGTTTCGAATTGACGATACTTATATTAAGTAAAGATTTTTATTTTCGTTTTATTAAAACTTTTTAATCAGCTACCCCTTGCAATACTATTTATAAATAAAACTCATAGATGCGACTCACATTTGATTACATTTTTTTCGATAATGAATCGAGAGTTCACCTCACTATTGCAATATGTCAAAACGGTCATCATAGCGTGCCGGTACTGTAAATAGATTATTATGTATTAATAATCGATACGCTTCACTGGTTATTTGGTGATCGTATAAGCTAATAAAATTACACTATAATTTTGATCGGTCCTCGGCTTGCATCCATTGTATGCCAGTAGCTTTTCACGTGTCGTCGTATAATTGGCATGAACGCCACAAAAGCGTGGCCTACGCTCTAAATTAACGTAGCTAGCTAGTTAGCTATACTGGATACGTCAACTTCTCAGCTTTCAACCAACGAGTGTCACGTGACGTGACAGTGACGGTTGTCACTGTATCGCGGCCGTGTGGTTTTGTAACGTTATGAGATGATGTATATCCTGTTTCAGCATTCTATATTTAATGGCAACACTTTCCAGAGAGTACCGAAAAGTGTATATCAATATCAAATGAACCAAGTTGGTTTATGGATACGAGATATAGATTTTTTGCGGCATAATTTCACTTACTAGTTAATAAATAACCTTTCATTGATTTGAAATGCATTTATTTTTAATTGAATCTTGCGCAACACTAGCAATAGACCATCGTGTCAATAAAATTCACTCTTCATTATCTATTCGGCAAAGAAATAATAATATCAGTGGATTGCAATTAATTCATTTGGGTAACCCACTTTTCACAGTAATTAGTGCGTAAGTATTCCAAACGGATCAAATTAAAACGGATTTTAAATGTCAACTGGCGAATTCACAGACACACAGTAAGCGCGCTGTCGTTATCTTTTTAAGTAACACGCATAAAAATCCTATGTTGTCTATGTGCCCTCATTTATCCATCGACTTCGCATCACTCAAATAGCAACCTTGCCAACGATCATCTTGTCAAAGGACCACGTCAGATGACTGAACAAACTGTACAGAAAACCTTAGAGGATGGAAAAAAACAAAGGAAAGGAGCTGCCCTATCTACGGAATAAACGTACCTACCTAAACCAAAAATATCCACCATAAATGGCGGATTTAGTGTTGTACCATAATCATAGAGTCAATATCGACATGCAAATGTATGACTTGAATGTTGAAACAGTTTTTTATGTTTGCAAATTTGAGTAGTTTACTGTAATCAAAGTATGATCAATACTAGGCTATTATTACTAGACAAATAATGAAGAAATTTTAATCAAAAGTAAATATAAATTTATTTACCAATAAATATTACAATGGAATTGCATTATCATGTAATCTAGTTACATTCAAAGTTTTATTAAAATTTGACTTCAAAATGGAGCGAACAAACGAAGATGGTAATTGATCCAATGTTTATGTTCGGCTTTCCTATAATTTCTAACCATTCTTTCTTTTTTTTTTCATTTGTAGGTAAACTTTGAAAATAATAATAATTAATTCACAAAAACCTCGTTTTAATAAGAGAATGTCGATACTATGTCTGTTTACTAGAACAACACTATCTCAAAATAATCGTTATCAACAATCATCAAAATATACCAATAAAACAGGCAATCTAAAGAAACCAAAGCAAAATTCGGCAAGACTTATGATAAACTACTTAAATGAGTCTAATTACATGAAATATTTGGGCTATTGTATGATTTATAGGTAGAAAAATAATAATTTCTAAAAGAAATTTCTTCCTACAAACCTAAATACTGGACACAATTATTATACTACGGGTTTACGTGTAAAACAAACAAAGGTATGTAATAATAAACTCAGTACAGAGTACTAAAAAATCGACGTCAAAAGCCATTCATCCCCTTGTTTGCCTTCCTTAGAGAAGGAATATTTTCTTCAAATTTAAATGAGACCACATCGGAGGTACTCTCTTTCCAACAAAAAAATAATCTTCAAAAGCGGTTCACTAATGCGGAGTTATCATGTAACATACATACAAGAAAACATACAGTCAAATTGAGAACCTCTTCCTTTTTTTGAAGTTGGTAAAAAGACACAGATATTATTACGTATTCTTTTCATTCTTTTCTAATTACTAGAGAAGTAATTTACTAGCCATCTACAAATTACGTCAACTAGTCTTTTCTATATTATTTTGGGGTTTCTGGCTTCTCTTGAAGAATTTTGCCAATGTCTAGTCAGTCATGAGAATTACACTTCTTTTTAATGTTTGACTACATATTTTACACTGCTCTTAAATCTATTCCGGCTTCTGGAAACTATACGATGTACCATCACTGTGCGCGAGCACAGACGTATCATTAATACGTTTTATAATTTTTATTTCTTTTGAATGTTTTTTGATATTCAGTCGTTGTCATAAAATTCTCTCTCTCGTTGTCATAACTCAAAGGTTAATAATTTCTTCCCTTTCTCCAAAACAGGCAAACGTCTTGCCATCATCACCATTTGTGATATTTAAATAAATACGTTTTGTAATTTAAGTTAATCGAGAAAATATATGGATAATAGTTATATTATACTTCCACCAGAAAACAAAAAAGTAACGAGCACAGACACTCTCCACTCCTCCCTAGCTTTAGATACCGCACCACACCCCGCACATGGACGGTCACATTGACTAAACGACAACAAGGCTGTCGGCAACCCATTTTCGCGCTAAGATGGCTTTGATATGAACACTGGGCAGTTGGCTGTATGAGTTATTTTTTTGCCTGTTTACATAAGTCATTATTTACAGAAGAGGACAGCAGTGGATTGTCATACTTACTTTGTAGGTTTGACCGGGGAGAAGTCGCATGGTCCATAAATGACATACTTTCCGTGTTCATTTTTTGAAAGTAATGCAAACATATTTCCGAGCATGTTTGAGAAAAAAAAATATTATTATTCTCAAAATGATTAGTAATTACAGGTTTCTTACTACAGTGTTCATGTTTTTTCAGAATTGTTTGGGGTGCACGAAATTAGCTTCCCCGCACGATGTACCATTATTTTCCTGTACGTCAAGCGCAACCTGTCAAGACCAATAACTGACGAATATCGTACGGCGATTGACAAATCCATTCACCAAGATAGCAAACATTATAGTGCGTGCCATCGATACAATCAGAAGAAGTGTGGTTTGTCGAAAAAAAGTATCTGACAATGGTAAGACCACAAGTAATCGAGATGAAGCTAATCGTCGACAGCGAAGAGGGTAGACAGATATGTCTGCTCTTAAAGCCGTGACCAAGAAGCGAGAAACAGTTCCGAAATATCAGGAAAATAAAAAGAAATATACAAATAAAAACACAAAATGCTTCGTAAAACAGGTAGTAGTTGAATATCATGTAAAATTAAAAGTTCCTTAGTGAGAGCTGGAAGCCTGTACTAGATTGTACAATCACCAGACTCGCTCCCTCTGAGTGTACGAGTGTCAAGAACGTAACATCATATAAAACACATATTTATTACAATACAAGTATAGTAAGAGACAATTCTGTGTTTGTGTGTGCGTGTGCGTGAGCATGAGCGTGAGTGTGAGCAGGTTCGTGTGCGTGTGCGTGTACATCCATTCGTTTTGATTTAATCCTTTCCGTTACACCCTATAAATACAGGGCACTAAGTGTTAATCTTCATAGTTTTGTTTGTACAATAACCACGCAACGTCAATAGTTAGTTTAAATGGATGTTCATCTTGAATAACGTAATTTGAATTATTGCAAAGTATGACGAAATTTACATTAGGTATCTAGAAGAAAATATTTGAAACGTGAACAACGTGAAAATATGTATGTGAAACCATCAACCTATTTACAAGTCCCATTGCTGTGTGTCTGCCACAAGTCGCACTTCACAGGCACGAGTATAGGCCATAGTCTACCACGCTGGACCAATGAATGTTAGGGATTCCACGCGTGTTGAACCTAAGCGACGATTTTGAACCTTCTGCGACGTGCATGTTTCCATTTCGCACATTTTGAGGTTTTTTCGAGCCCCGATTCGAAACCACGGCCTGCTCCTTAATGTGAATAATTATACAGTTAGTATAAAGGTGACATATAACATAACATTTTTATTAAAAAACAGATCTTAAAAGTTCGCTTATCGGCTTTTCTATTGGAATTACATCTATTTGCCAAGTTGGTTAACGGAAAGTTCGCGAAACTGGGTTCATCCCCTAGTTTGCCAAACTTAGAGGTATAATAACATTTTCTTCCAACTTAAATGGGACCAATACCGAGGTACCTTTTTTCCAACAAAAAATAATCATCAAAATCGGTTCACAAATGCCTAACATACACACCCAAAAAAAAATACAGTTGAATTGAGAACCGCCTTTTTTGAAGTCGGTTAAAAGTAACTAAGTTTTACTGTATCTGGCCAAACATGAAGCATACTAATATAGTATATTATATATTTACCACATTTTCACAAACAAAACTAGGTCTAACATTTTTTAAATAATAATACAATATTATACGTGGTGCCATGATTTCGTTTAACTAACGTAAACGATTATTTTATGGGGAACGTAAACGTTTTTACAATAAGATTCCGGAGCATATATTAAGATTATCATTTCCTAAGTTAAAAATTGACATTAAAAGTATTTTCATTGAAAAGTCATATTACAAAATTGAAGAGTCTGTGTTAGATAAAGATGTATGGAAAGACAACATGGGTGTAGATTCCACAATAAAATTATGATTCAAAGTGTATTCCATAGCATTTAAGTTTATTTGATAAGAGCATTCCTTATTCCGATTTTCTTCTCAGGAAGGTCAAAGTAATGAAGGAACAAGCTTAAAAAATAACGTTTTCAAGTGTAGAAATTTTATCTATGGATAGATGATTATTTGACTTTGACTTTGAATTACATGCACACCTGGATTTAATGAGTTGGCTAATAATTGGGGATACATGAAAGGAGCCTCCCCGCGTAATGTACCATTATTTTCCTGTATGCCTTGCGCACAGAGATCGTTTCACCACGATGACAAACAATATAATAAATGCCACTGGTACGATAAGAAGAAGATGAATGAACCCGAGGAATTTTCAGGCATTTGGGGCTTGTGAACTAATGTCTCAGGGTGACAGACGCAGTGACAGTGTCCCTCACATCTTTGCGATTTGAAGCTCTGAGTGGCACTACAGTTATGGATAGGCGTCTTCAATCACGTCCCTTCGACTCTAAAGCCTTAAAATGCTTTATTTCTAGCTAACAACAATTGTCAGAGTTATTCTGCATTTATAATTGGCCAGGCGACCCAACCGAAAATAGATAGCAGTAATTTTCTTCCGAAATGAACGCAGACTTTCGATTAAATTCTTTATCACCGGCCAGCGAAATATTTTATCGGGAAAGACGCACCTAACCATGTAATAATGGATGTCATCAATAAATCCCGAACAGGTTTTGACCCGCCCTGCCAATTCTTTATTAGGAATTTTTTGATTCGTCGTCATTCTTCTACTCTGTCGGCATCGTATTCGACTATAAAAGGGTTTTTTTAATGACATCCTGTGTTATAATAAAGCTACATGTGATCATATGTCAAAAGTGCTTTTATCGCATGAAAGACATAAAAGTAATATCAACTACATGAAACAAATCATAAACTAATCATAATAATAATAACAGTCATAAACTCTCCTATTTAATCATTAAAATATAACAACTAATTTATTTCGGAGAATTTTGCATATGTAACCTTTTTATACCAAGGGTGCGATGTCAACTTTACGCAGAAGACAATCAACGCCCTGTGCGTTCAGTACAACAACGCGTTCAGGGTTTTATTGGGTTTGCCACGGTACTGCAGCGCATCAGGCATGTTCGCGGATGCCCACACGGATAGTTTCCATGCTATCCTTAGAAAGAGAGCTGCCTCATTAATAAGTCGTATCCGTTGCGGCACGAATAAGAGTCTACGCGTTGTGGCTGGTAGAGTGGATTGCCCGATCATGCTACATTGCATGAAACTGCATTTAAAACCATGTCGACGATTTATTTGATATTTAATTTAATTTGTTTAATTATTCTATGTTTTTAAGATGCCTTTTGTTTATTTTAATGTGTGTAAACCTATTGAGTTATCTAAGCTAATATTATAACTGTAAAATATGGACTGTAGTTGTCTGAGAATAAATGATTTTTGATTTTGATTTGATTAAGTGACGGGATGGGATAGCCTATTGGTAAGCGACATGCCTACCCATAACAGTTGCAGTGCCACTCAGAGCTTTAAATAGCAAAGATCTGAGGGGTACTGCCATTGCCGTTACCCTCAGACATAAATTGGCAAATCTTAAGTGCCTGTATTTTCAGTAGCACCTTTACCTTTCAAAACCGTATCGCAGTAATGCTTACATTACTGGTGGCAGTACTTACTTGGACGAATTCTTTTACAAGGAATTCTACTGCTATAGAGGAACATAATAATGATATGTAGATTAGTTAATGGGCACTGACTTAAGGTGCTTTTCTACCGGCGAGGTAAGACGAGACAAGGTGAGACGAGGATTGAAATTTGTATGACAAAATTTCGATTTTCTCCTAACGCATCTTCGATGGAAATATTCTGGATTGGCGAGGGTAGGTAAGGCGAGAATTGAAATATTTGTGGATGTAATATTGAATCCTATTACTGCCTACGCGATCGCCATTAATATTAATGCGATATTGCGGGATGCGTACGATTTCAGATTTTTTTTAAATGGCTTTTTTTATACTTTTATTTTAAAAAAATGCACATCCTCGTCAATCCAGGCAATTTTCATCTAATATGCGTTAGGAGAGAATTGAAATTTTGCCATACAAATTTCAATCCTCGTCTCGCCTCGCCGGTGCAATATCACCTTTAAAATTGACGTGACAAAATTTGAACTCAATTTAGAAACATTGTAAAATTAAATATCCAATTTTTGATACCTTTAATTTTTTGTGCATGACAAGTGGACAATTGTAACGCTACTAAGCTTGTCACGACCAGCAATTTAAAGTATTATTTTTCTTGTTATAGAAAAAACTAACGGAATTTGATGTTTAGCGTTCATAAGTATTCACGGACAAAGAATTTATTCCAAGCAGCGTTAAAACAGTGAAAAGAAAAATAATAATTTTTGCGTGAAAGGGAATTTTTGGGCTGATTTTTTTTTCCAACAATATTAATTTTAGCTATTTTATTTTACAGTTAACTTTTGACTTTTTGTTTGTTTTAAACACGTCTAAAGATTGAAAACAATTATTTATTACCAATTATTTCAATTACAATTGTGTATGTACTATACTATGACAAATTATAAATTTTATTTTTATATATTATTGTTATAAAACACACATATAAAGCAGCATCTTTCCACACACGCCAGTTTGTGTTTGATACTTATGACCTGTTTATTCTTATTGAGATACATTATGTACCGGGGTGATCTTTCCCCATATTTATAGTAGAGGACGAGGTCTATCAATTTGCGTCACTATTCTACCAAAATCCTACCTATACTTAATCATTTATTGTTTTGTTGTGTATGGGGCTTCTTCTGTGTTGAAGTGTGTTCTATCGTAATCGGAGTATTTTCTGTTCAGATAGCAACAGCGTTACTACTCACTCAATCGTAATTGTGTAAATTACAAGCCGACGTGTGAATGCTCCGCATTGCGGTTTTTGATTTTAATCTTTTGTGTGGATATGTCACAAGGAGTGTTTAAATCATGTTACATTGTGATTTTGCAGATGACCTTCAAAATTAAGTTGAGTAATTGCGAAGCTATCGAGCTGTTTTGTGACCATCGGTAAAGCAAATAAAAAACTCACTGTTGTTTTTTGTTCAGGGCCTGTACAAAAAACACACGGCGTATTTTTTACGCGCGGACGACACACGTTTCACGGGCGCACGTTTACAGCAGCGTGGAGGCTCAAAAAGCAGATTGTTGTATATATATTGATACAAAACTCAGACTTGTTGCGTCTTACGCGCGTATGAGTCGCTGCTTATACGCATTTGAATCGATTCAAAATCAGCATCGCGTTGCAAGGCTGAGGAAAGGGACGGGTGAGGGTCGCAGATGACACTCGTTTCACGAACGACACGAGTTTACTGTCTTCGCCGGAATCCCATCTGAAACGCGTTAACGCCCGCCACCTGCGCCGCGCGTCATGTCACCTGTGTCAAATATGCCACGTGCATAGGCTCTTAGGTATCACGGACAGCCACATAATTGCAGAGCGTGAATCCTACTTCAGTGCTCTAGCTTGGCCAGCTACAGGGTCAAATACCTCTGAATACCAGATCGCTCTCCAAAGTCTTCAAGCAAGTGCTCGGGTGGTGCAGAACCCTGCAGCCAACACACGCAAAATAGATGCTACTGTTCTGGAAACCTACCCACTACACCATACCATACCACTCACAGTAAGTGCGAATATAGATTAGACAACTAAATAGAGAAATTCACGTAAGCTTTATGATGTATTTTTAAAGCCTTTTTAAAATGGAAATGTTTATTTCTTTCTTCTTAATACCAGTGGCTGGAAGGCCCGCTCTTCCATTTCTCTTTAGTAACAGAAATAAACATACTAATCGCAACTAGCAAAAACATTAACCGACTCTAGCAAATCAACACAATAAACCTAATAACTAAAATGCCTTTTTTGTCTATTAACTTATTACATCAATGCTTAACGAACATACTACAGCTCCTACCGTGAAATTGAGTTAACTTCAAACAAAATAAATGCCATTGAAACCTATCGCATAAGCAATTTAATGCAAATTATTATGAACAATAAAAACAATGGAACAATGCACGCTGTCCGCCATTACCCGACTGCCTCATGTAAAACCGAATCACGCGCACAAATATTAAAGAATAAAATTCAATTATGCATTCGTTGAACAGTCAACATGTTTGGCAAACAAATTTACAAACATTGCATTTGAATGTCCTGTTAATTGGTGTTGTAATATACAACGTACTCGCTACGAGATGGTTAACTATCGTTTGTTTTAAGTGCGAAGGTAATCATTGAAATGAGAAGGTGCTATAAGAAGTGCTTCAGAAATAGGAGAAATTCGCAACTACTTTTGAAATATCCTAAATAATATTCTGTTCTATTAGTTTTGTACACTTAGAAAATGCAAATTGGTAAATATAAATCTTTATTCTTCCTATTAAGGGTAGATACCACCTCAGCTCAAATTAAATTATAAATTAAATTAAAACTGGCCTTATTTCAGAATTTAGTTTTTTTAATAACGAAATTAAAGCCGTTTGAAAAATATGTATCGTATAGTATACGTGTTCTATTTAGTTCAGGTGGTATAAAAAAATAATTGGTGTGTGCAAAACCTATTGAATGCAGCGGTTTTCTTGTAAAGTTTCGACCTAGGTTTGTGTTTTTTTTTTCTATCGATCGTGAAATATTTAGGAATCGTGTTTTCGCACCGTATATTCTTAATTTTACTAGGTATATATTTTTCCAAAATGATTGATTTGACACTTACATTGTTATGCGGAATCAACCTATTGAAAAAAAGCCTATTGAAGTAGAATAGACTCTTAATTATAAATAGCAAAAAAATAAAAGTAGCGTGATGGCTAACGATCGACATTTCAAGGGAAGTGCGTCTTTAAATTTGAAATATTTTTTTGTTTTAAACATATATCAATAGTAATTGACAGATACAATCCACAAGAAAGATTGCTGATGATATAGTAGTATATGATGCTGTAGTATGTTTGATTAAAAATATACTGTGTATATTACTAGCAAAACATAAACTAGAATTTCTCTAAATCTCCAGTAATTATCTCCAAAACCCACTAATTCACCAACCAGTAAACGACACTTAACACTAAGAAACGTGATAATAGGAAATTTTGTCCTAAATCTTATTAGAAATGAATTTAAAAAAGATGTCAAACAGTGGTGCTTGTTGGTCACTGGGGCCACCGCTTTGCTTATATTTAATGCATCGTATGGACTTGCAGAATAACTTTAATCCGCCACCGTCCAAGAAGCTTTCAAAGCGAATTTAATTAAGCGTAGTACCGATGGAAAACTTTTAAAAGAATTTTTGAATTAATGAGGTGCTCAAAATTCTACTTTACTTAGCACTAAAATTTGAGAGTTCCCCCGGCACCATTTAGCTGTTACGCTAGATGAGTTTCTTCTCACTGAAAAACCATATTTCAAGACCTCTACCTGAAAGATTTTGTTCGAATGTCTTACTAGAAAATTTCGTCTTGTTGGTAAATGGGCAGGTCATGTAATCTTGGTGTAGCTAGCATAGGCAGCCTCAGAGCAAATGTGAGCGAAAAACTTCAATTAGTAGGTCGGTGGGAACACGTGCTTTACCAGAATAACGCTCTTTCGGTCTTTATGCGAGGTGAATACTAAATTTGGTGGCCGGCGGGAGCGGTGGCTGTCGGGGGCGGTGACGTGCGGGGCGGTGGCTGGTGGGGGCGGTGGCGTATGGAGCGGCGCTATGCTGAAAAACATGTTTTTAAGAACATTAGTTAGTCGCCGCGAATGAGAGCTTATATTTACCTCCACTGCCTTTTAGCTTTTGTAACATAGTTAAGCCTCAAGTAGATGTGAGGATGCCTTTAGTACTTACGTTAGTTTGTTAGCTTCTAATTAAACTACAGTCGTAAGGCGTATTATGTGTTTTCTTCTTGCTAGTAGCATTCAAGATACGAAACAAAAGAGTTACTTACATTAATAACTTAAAGTCTATAACTTTGTAAAAGAACTTGAAGTACTTAGTCCATTAAATGTTCTAGATAATTATGATATTAATTGTAATAAGACAAGTAGGTATAATAAGTAACTACATTCATACGCACCAGGGTGGCTTATATACTAAAGTTAAGTTAATAATAAAGTTTTTTTTAAATCTCGTTTTCTCAATTCCACAATTTTGGGTTATGGTGTCTTTTTCTTTCTTAATGAATGTCTCAATTCCGCCAGTGTCCGTTTTCTAGTTTCGTAAACGTCATGGAAGGTGTGTGGGACAGACTAATCTACCGCCTTTCTTGAACATGGAGTAAACTGACATTTGCAGGGTTGCCAATTTCCCTACTTGAATTCACTAACAATTAATTTAAACTAAATTTCAGTTTACCTCGTCTCTTTCGAAGATGGTGAATGGATCGATCGTGTTTGCATTTTGGGAGTCACTACTTTCGTTGGTACTCTTTGTAAAATATTTATATAAGAATGCTTTAGAATTCAATGTAAAGAAATAGAAAGAAAGAAAAGGAAAAATAGAAAAACAAAATTTAACAAAACAAAATTATCCAATACAAGGTTCATTTGGTTCCGTGATGCTGATGTGTATGATGTGGAACCTTCATAGACAGCGTTCGTTGCTGGCAATCGGCGAAGACAAGGCCCGAGTGCAGCTGGCGCTCGTTGTTGGCAATATAACTTAAACGTAGACTTAGTTGAAAATTGAAAAACAATGTTGAAAATTTGCATCACCTTGCAATTGCGTCGGCAAGTCTTTCTTTCTCATTAGCAATTTGCACGCAAAACCGTTTTTTCCACGCTAGCAGAAAAAGTTTTGAAAATCGAACTTGACGATGGACTGTGGTGCACCTAACTTTTTCTTTCGAAAGAAACATAATGACACGTGTCTTGAAACCCTCGCAACGCTCAGGATTTTATTTTTGAACCACGAGCAAAAACTTTGCAGTCTTGCGTAACATAGGACTTTAGCCTTAGGAAGGTTGTGGAAATCCACCAAAGTATGCAACATCGTTGTGGTAAAAAGTTTAAATTCTTTAACATTGTCTATTAAATATAGAATTGATAACAACACCATTTTAAAGCTCTTGTTACACGTGTCATCAGATATTACCTATCAGATACCGACTTGATTGGAAAAGTTTTTGATGAAAATTTTCCCCCGAGATCTAGTGAAATTGTTGATAAAACACTCTTGAATGGTTAAATACTAAGTCTTGTACCTAATAATGTCGTAGACTTGGTATATTGAAGCCGCATAATTGTGGTCAAAAATGCTTTTATCACGTGAAAGCCATGAAAGTCATTAAAATAATACAAACAACATGAAACAACCAGTTTGTCATAATTAATAATAACAATGATCGAATGTATTTCTAAGTGAGAAAAAAATTCGTTCGGCCGGATTCGAACTGACATCTTCTAGCAAACCATGAGAGTCACTATGCTAACTAAGCCACTGTCGCTGCCGGCCGTAGTCAAGGCTATGGTCGAAAGAGACAGGGCGTGGAAAGCAGTTTCCGTCTATTGCGAGGCGGTGGTAAGACCGAAGGAGACGGCGGAGCGACTGAGGGAAGACGAAGAAGATAAGGAGTGTTCTTTAATCCGACCCATCACAGGAGGATTATGTGCAGGCAGGCATGTTCGCCATAACGAGGGCCTCCGGGCATCGGATGCGGAGACATTCGGTGCTCTAACGCAGTCAGACTGGATGACGTGGTCTCGCTAAGAAGTCTCCCAAGGTGGTGCTGGTGACGGCGGTCGCTGGTGGATTCGCGGTAGTGTGCAAGAGCGTTCCCGTGTTTCCACCGGGAAGCGACGGTGCGAGACATTGTCAGACTTTAGTCGGTAAGAGTCCCACATAACCCTCGCCTCTTCGGGCGGAGAGTATCCATTATGATTTCCTAACGCAAAAGCAGTGTTCATTGTAGTTATCGAGATATAGAGTGCATACCGCCACAAGGAATTTTAATCTTCGGCCTTTCAATTGAAAAGCTACCTTTCTCCCATTGGACTACCATTCTCAGAAACATCACAATTAGATTACATAATTTAATGGCGTATTTCAAATTATTCCTGGTCGCATCAACGTAACTACTCGTAGCAATGGTATTAATATTGTACCACAAAATTACGCCACTTACTAAGTCGCAATCTAGCAAATTCCCTGTAGACCAAAGCATACCCGAATAATGATATTAACTCCAGAGGCGGGGCTTCCAATTACAATTACCAATTCAGAAAAGTTTGTTACCTAACCCGAAACGTTTTCATCGAGCCCCTACAGAATTGAGCTCACTACTGGGCCACCAACGTTGTCAATTAATAACCGCTTGTACTGACAGATTGACGATTGAGAAACCACTGGGACTAACTGGGACTAGCTGGTAATAACTTTTTTTAGGATACCTAGTGAAGGGACAAACAAGTCGTGCGCCTGGTGTTAAGCGACACGTCCACAGCAGTTGCAATGTCACTCATAAATTGAAATCACAAAACCCTGGGGCTAAATGGGATAAGACAAACAAATTCAACAATTAAAACCTCATTAGCGTTTTAAATTAAACCATTGTAGATGCGCAGTTGCAACACCACTGCTGTGACACGCGCGTTACTTTTGTGGTCACAATTAATGAAGTAAAAATTACTAAAGCGCTAAAGACGCGCGACAGCAGCGCCACAGTCGCATCACTGCAGCACTTGTATAATAAATAAATATTTGGTAGTCTCAGTGAAGCCCTGAAGCTATTTACAAAATAAAATAAATATAATGAATGTGTGGGATCAAAATAAATAGAGTGTAGGGTAGATTGGGCGCCATATTATATTTGTAGTGTGAACATATTTATACAAAACTGTTATACTAAACAAAATACTGACAGCAGTTATGCAATGAACGATACTACTTATATTTAAATTTAGTTATATATTAAAAAAATATTTTCAATTTTGTGATTTGGCTTTTAACCTCTGTACTTTGATCTCGAGTTCTTAGGGTGTTGTGATTGCTACAAATCGGAAATTATTATTTAAAGTGATAATTTATAATGATGGCCCCAAAATTATGTCTGTACCTAATTTGTTAACACTCTCTAAATTTTATCACAAATATTTCTTTTATTTTTAACCGACTTCAAAAAAGGAGGTGGTGCTCAATTCGACTGTATGTTCATTTTTTTTGTATGTATGTCACGCGATAACTCCGGTATTTGTGAATCGATTTTCATGATTCTTTTTTGTTGGAAAGGGGGTACTTCCATCGTGGTCGCATTTCATTTTGAAGAAAATCATCCACCTCGAAGGGTGGCTGTTCACGCATAAAGATTCTTTTTTTTAAATAGCGCCTAACTCTAATTTAGGAGCAATTACTTTAGTGGTTGATTTTGCTATTTCTCCAATTCAAGGCGTTTTTCTCTCAATATACTTTGAGTAGTGAGAACCGATTATTATTATCTCCAGTGTCAAGTCCTGTATAGTGGCGAACTAGGGGATATTTCAATAAAACTTAGCAAATAGACGTAATTCCACGTACTTTTGAGGTAGGTTTTTTTAGTCCTCTGTACTGAGATTATATTTATTTATTTTAATCATAACTTAAAGACTAACATGCATGTAATAATTTATAAACTAATTTATAACATAAAGATTTATACACACGACGACTTTAGCAACGATGCAAACGCGCGATTCCATCGCTACACTTGCCATTTATAAATCCCATATGTAGCGATGCAATCGCGCGTTTGTATCGATGCAGTCGCGCGTTTGCATCGCGTTTACATCGCTGCTTAAAATAGCGCGTGTGTAAAGGTACACGATTAGCGATGGCATCGTTAGTGAAAATCGCCGTGTGTAACCGCTCTAATTCTACGTGTGACGCAATATGATGTCTGGTAAGGAATTTCGGAATGGCCTTGAAGTCCTTCATAAATATTGACAAATAATTAGCACTTTCACTACTAACGAATTACAATTCACGTAGCGAGGTTTATATATTTGTAATATCATTGACTGTATAAAAAAGCGACAGTTTGATGTGAATTAACATATAACAGTAAGTTCAAATATCTTGAGTCTCGTTAGCCTAAATATATAATTTCGACTGTGTTTGTACAAGTATTTGAATGCTTCTTGTTTGATCAGCAAATTGCGAAATTGACAATTCGTATACTTCGAGACGTTTTAATAAATTTTGATACATCGTACGCACAATTTTATTCCACGTTCTTTTTTAAGAATAACGATCTCCGTGTGAGTTCACATAAGCACATGATTTTTATTGGAAAGGGTATTATTATTGAAATTTTCCTGAAAGCAAAGGTTGGTTTATTTGAAAGTTTATTTTCCAACGTATAAAAATCGCGAAGAACTTGATTAATAAAATTTGAGAAATTAAATCTATAGATACATGTCGACTCGAACGTGAGTCAACCTCTCATCCGAGGAGCAACCGTTCTTACCATAGATTTATAAATCTATGGTTCTTCTTCTGTTCGACTACCACCAGTCTATAATAATGGGATATTTTAATAGCAATTTCATTATTAAGAGGACAATAAATATTTCATAAAAAAAAGTTTCACAGACGTGTTAACTTAACGAACTCTGCCTTAGGGTCAAGTCACATTGAAAGAGCAGCGGCCGGAGAAGGAACTGCGGTGCAGCGGATCGAAGGAATTTTTTGTAAGCGTTCGATCTTTATATTAATACGTAATTTCTTGGTTAAACTTAGGGTCAAGTCACACTGAACTAGCAGAGGCACGCTGCAGGCGGTGGAGCTAGCACGGTGCCTCTTTGAACTATTCGCTACAAGTCTCGAGCGGCCTCGCGGCTGCTTGCAGTGCCGCACTATACATTCTATAACTTCAAATGAATTTGAACGTTTTTTCTTTGGAAGATAAGATTCAAAATGCTAATACTTAGCACCAAAAGTGCTCCTTAGGCCGCTGCTCTTTTAGTGTAACTTGACCCTAAAAAGCACTTGTAATTTATTTTTCACGCAAAATTTAATATGCCTATGGCGAAATTGTAAGTGTGCCGAAACGCTTGCCCCATCCCATTGTCCAGCACACCTGCAAGAGGGCTGGCAGAAAGAAATAAGTACCAGGACCTCGGCTCCGACTACCTATTTACAGCCTTTGAAGTCGAACCTCTACAAAATTTTATCCAAAAAAATTAATAGACTGTCTGGGAAACTCAAGGGCCGGCAGCTACCTTACCCTACGCATTAGCATAGCCATGCAAAGGGGGAACGCTGCCAGCATCTTGGGCACCTTGCTGCGGCACCCATTTTCATTCATATAATTTGATCCTAGTTTTACTTTCTAGTATTTAAGCTTTTATTGTAACTTAATTGTATATTATGAAAATAAAATTGTAAGTACATACATAATAGAAGAAGAACTCTAGTCGGTAAATTATACCAATTCGCTAAATTCCACGAACACAATTACGGCGGTTTCCCGCAAAAACACCATGATACGGAGTAGAAATAACAAACAATCATCGTTACGCCGAATCCTGAGGTTCCCGTACGAGTTGGCAATTTCGTTTTTTGCGCGTTTTTACTAATGAAAGTCATTAATTAGTCAGATGAGCGAATATCCGTTACTTTCCCCACGCTGTTTACGTGCACATCACATCTACTAAAGTGTATCAAGGACGATGGCGCTGGTAGCTTAGTGGGAGAAAGGTGGCTTCTCAATGCACATGACCGGTTTAGGGGGTATGTCCAGCAATAGACGTCTTTCCGCTGAAGTGACGATGATGGTTAACATCTCTCGTTGACGGTGAAGGAAGGGAAACAATAAATAAATTTAATGTATAATCCTCAATCAGAAATCTTGTAAAAATTGCAAAGTTGGTCAAATCTAATGCTAATATTAAACGAGTTAAAAATAACGGTGATTATGAGAAATCATAAAAAGCTATAGATTCGTGAGGGTGCGTGCGTGCGTGCGTGCGTGCGTGCGTGCGTGCGTGCGTGCGTG
>NW_020654810.1:5286046-5323075 GCF_003589595.1 Hyposmocoma kahamanoa | reverse complement strand
GTGCGTGCGTGCGTGCGTGCGTGCGTGCGTGCGTGCGTGCGTGCGTGTGTGTGTGTGTGTGTTCTGAACTTTAGGTATTTGTTTTTACATTCATTTTTTATGATTCTTACCCTTGAAAACGGGAACGCAGTGAAGGGCGCATTACTGCTTGACGGCAGAAACGGGTAAGGTGGCCTATCCTCGACGAACTCTTTCACAAGGAGCTCTACGGCTACTAAAATACATTCAGAATTAATCCACTGCGTTGCAGAAATAATACTTGCAAATTTAATATACTAGCCACATGATATTTCAAACTGGTTCAATACTTGAAAAACTTTGCGGACGTGGTGGGCACAATAACTCAGGAAAGTTTTATCTCAATCGGATGAATAATATTGGAACGCACGCAGGATAAACGTACAAAAAGGTATCAAAGTTATATTGAGGTTTAAAAAAATATGGTCATTGAAAAATTCGAAAAATATTTTCTGATCTAAAAAGTTTCAACTGCGACAGATTTATATATCTATTGTATTTAAATATGTATTATACCCTTTTTTTTATACATTGGCTAAGAACCATGCCATACGATGCGTCGTACTACATGCGAGTATAAATTATTGCGTTACGGATTTTGAAGGGTAAGGGTGCATTTATTTGATACGAATTTCATCGCGCTACACCTCGTCTGTCATGGAAAAACACGCTCTATTTATTTAGCTTTTAACCTAAATGAGCGTCCTGGCCACGCGGGCGAGTCTGGCTTGAAATTGGTCTACGCGGCTGCCAGGCGGCGGCCGCCTGGTTGGATTATTCAGAGGAATTTAAATATTATTGCCTGGAAAATAGAATTCAGATTCGCCATATGAAAGCGTGGTAACTAGGCGGTCGCCGCGCGATATCTTTCTCCTCGTGTAAAATTACAGGTACCTGGGACTTGTCAACTTATGTCTCAGGGTGACGTAAGCAGTGGCAATGCTCCTCAGATCTTTCTGATTCAAAGTACTGAGTGGCACTGCAACTGTTATGGACTGGCGTGTCGCTTACCAGCAGGCGCACAACTTGTTCGTCCCATCACTTGGTACCATTGACTTACAATTATATGGACGTCGGGTCCGCGCTAAAAAGTGTCCGAACTTATAGGGCGTTAACATCGTATAAAGAGCGTCATTCACGCTTTAGTCTTCGTTTGTTCGACTGACAGCGAAGCAAGCAAAATTAGACAGTACTGCGATGACATTACAATTTAAATTCAACGTTTTAGCTATTTCATATTCCTTTACACGTCACTACGTTTAAATAGGTTGACTTGGGACATTTTTTTCGTGGTTTTTGTATTAGACCCGTCGTCCATTTATTTGTAAGTCAATGCTTGGTACTATAAAAAAACATATGAAACAAGGCTATGATAACTGTCATAATATTAATTGAGTTTATGATTATCAAATATCTTTTTTTTGCATTCACCACGGTTTATACAAATACCACTAATTTGAATTGAAAAAGAAATTGTTTTGTTACTGAAATACGTGAAACAACAGATTCTATAGTTTGTTTACATGAAATTATATTTAATTGAATTAAAAACAATACTATTACAGTATTTTATGCAATCGTTGCACAATAGGGTTCTCAAAGACGAGCACCGTGTTTAGATAGAAAGAGATAGAATAGAAATGGCAAAGTACTGGTCACATTTTAACCAATAAATAATAAATAATAAATAAATAACGCACACACTCAACATAGCCCCGCACTAGGGAAACCCTGTGTCGCGGGTACCATGGACACACATATAGACAACCACAAATTACACCCAAACTCACGAGAGAAATAAATGTAGGTCATACAAACATTTCTCCCAGCCCGGGAATCGAACCTGGGACCTCTGCGTGGCAGTCCGGCATGGTAACCATTCGGCCACGGAGGCAATGATTTTTTACATTGACTTACAATTATATGGACGTCGGGTCCGCGCTAAAAAGTGTCCGCACTTGTAAGGCGCTAAAATCGTATACAGAGCGCGACACTCCGCTTTAGTCTTCATTTGTTCTACTGACAGCGCGATACTGCGATGACATTACAATTTAAATTTCGAATAGGTTGACTTGGGACATTTTTTTCGTGGTTTTTGTATTAGACCCGTCGTCCATTTATTTGTAAGTCAATGATTTTTTATGAAAGCTTTTGGCCCGGCTGCAAGATCTTTAGGCCAATTTGACCAATTAGAAGGCAATAGAGCGATTAAGTAGCGTCATATTTGATATTTTAATTAGCACAAAATACGACGTTCTTTTTTTGAAACTCAAATATTTCAATTTAGTAGCGAGTACAATAGGCCTATTGCACTAGCCCTTACCAGCTGTCTTCCTGGTGGGGACACACCATAAAATTTTGATTCAGAAATTAAATTGACTGATTAAAGTACAGGAGTAGAAAAAGTAAATTATTTGGCAGAAAAGTTAATTAACCCATAACGCAAACTAACAGGAAAATGACCAGAATATAGAAAAACGCGATAGTTGTAAGTAACCCGGACGTACGTAAATCTCAAAGCTATTCGTCAGAGACCTCTAGTGGGGTCCGGTCACCCGGAATCGCAAGATAATGCAACGAGTATTTATGTGATATCAGCACTTCACATTCACGCTGATTTGCAGTTGGAACTTTAGAAATGTACTCTTTCACTATTACAGGCAATTATTAACAGTGACATTAAATAGTGGTAACTTTTTCATTGAAAAAAAAAACATCTTAAAAGTTTTCCTAACGGCGTTTTTCGATTTCCATGGGATGCCCTCATCAGATTCTGACCTCTTGGTGACAATGGGACTGTTACGGACTCCTTTGTACATTTTATATTTTTCTGGTTGTCATGGGGATGGTGATTGGTTGATTAGACGTATTGTGTCAAGTGAAAAGTCCACTTATAATTGCGGAAAATAATTAGTAATTTGTGATAGCCAAAACTTCATATAGATTATGAAGACCTAGATAGATATAGACCTTCGCGTCGAACCAGACACACTCCACTATTTAGTGTCCCCTTCCAATCCACAAATTATGGTCAAAATGCTGTTCTCACTCGAATCCTTCGAACTTATAATACCAAATTTGCTACTGTGGATCCTTTTATAGGATCTAAGCATTGCTTCATAAGCAATATCAAACAAAAAATTATTGACTAACAGTACACACACCTCTACTTTACAATAAAGTATATTTATTATTATTTATTTATATAAATTAATAAATTATGTATGCTATAATTACACATTCATTTTTATTCCTTTAAATTCTTATTTATATTATACGTATTGTGTTGTTTATTATACTGTACAAAAGAATATTATATTGTATGTATGTCACTTTGTATGTATATTATATTACATATATATAAATATATATTATATTATATTTCCCATACATCATGTTTTCCTTCTAATAGACAGAATTCATTTCAGTGCAGTCCTTAATATTATTTTTTAATTGTTTACAGTAGTTAAGTTGCTATAATTATAAATACAATCAAGAATTGTAACAAGGGTTGGCAGTCATTGGCCTTATTTAAATTGTACCTAATTTAAGCTTATTTTATAATCTGTTGGCTGTTGCTACCCCAAATAAAATAAAATAAAATAATAATAAAATTGCTATTAACATTATAAGCCTTTTTAGGGTGTGTATTGTGTTTGTTTCTTTAATAGGGAGTGTTTCCTATTAATTGTACTTTTTCCTATGTCATTTTATTTGTTACAGACTTTCTTTTCCTTTTTTATCATCTCTTACAATAAGTATTGTTGATCGAGCCTTCTGCATTCTCATTTCGCTGAAGCTAGGCTACAAATGTAATAAAGACTAACGATATCTTAAATGAAAGTGGACAGAGCATGTATGTAGGATGGATAATGATCGATGGATTAAGAGAAGGACTAAACGGATACCTGGAAACGAAATACGATGTAAAAGGTCGGGCGAGAAAAAATTGGGAAGACACTTCTATAGAAAAAGCTGGACCGCAATAGGCGACAAAAGCCAGGGATATGGAATTATGGTAGACAATAGGAGAGACCTACGCCGACGACGTGACTACTACTATTGCGTAATCCAAGCTAATACTAAAATGCGAAAGTAATTCTGTCTGTTATGTTTTAACGCCTAAACCGCTGAACCATATTTGATGAATTTTGGTATACCTCGATGGAACCTAGAAGAAGGATATAGGCTACTTTTTGTCACAAAAATGTGCAAACAAAAACATGTAGTGAATAAATAGGTGATGAAAGTTTATATGGAGAACCTGTCATTCCTCAAGTAAAGGATCTGAAAACTCATGTTTATGCCTTCAGCGTGTTTTACTAATTACCCCTCAAGGTCAAATTGGGGTTGAGTAGGCTACTCGAAGTATTTATTCTACGCAGACTGTCACAGACACCAGCTAGTAAGATATAATTATAAATGTAAATGTTAATTAACATTAGTAAAAATGAAGGCTATTTTATTAATTTATTACATTTTATTGTTGACTATCGGTGGCTTTTGCTCCGTTTCACGGTCACCACAGAATACCAGCGTCCGGTTCTTTGCATGCTCAACCCGGCAAATGCGAAGTGGAGACCATTTTTAATATCGATTTAGTTATTAGGCTTTACTTTAAATTTGTGATAAGAAAATGAGGTCAAGTATATATTTATTCTTTCAACAAGATTGTTACACCGAGCAGCGAACGAGAGCGCGTCACCTCGCCCCCGCACACCGCTCACCGCATCGAGCGAGTTACCGCCTGCTCGCCGATAATCCTACCAATTGGGAGACCAATGGGTGTACTTAAGTAGGAACAATTCGAGCAATGAACGTAGTCAGTAAGCAGTTGAACAAGTGTTTTAATCCGATCCTAAGAAGAGCAAGATCCTGATCCTAAAAAAATACAGTCCACTAGTCCTGATCCTGAGTCAGACTATTGACAAAGATGTTACAAAGTTATAAACACAATAAAATCGATATAATAAATCCACATCTGATCGATACACGTCACACGTAAAAGTGCTTTTATTATATGAAAGGCATGAAAATAATACGAACTATATGTAACAAAAATTATGTATATGTGACAGTTTATACTTTTAGACGCAAAAACGAAATCGAATAGTTGTTTATTACTTTTATCAGCAACTCGAAAATTGTTCCGTATTTTTTCGTGCATAAAAAATATCTTTTTTTACACGAATTCGTGACTAACTGACTACCATGAATCTCGTAAATTGTTCATTCATCGACTGCGCAACCGTTCATAATCATAATGCCATTGCAATTACAATAAATTTGCGAAACATCCAGTTTCGGTGATGCATTTGTTTACCTTTCTGAAACTGAATTTCAGTGTTTATTTTGAAGCTAATGCATTGAACTGTGCAATTATCTGTTCCATTCAACACATTTGCATAATATTAAATTATTTCAAAATATTGTTTTAAGTGGTACAAAAAGGTAAGTTCAGTTCTACAAAAGAAACGTATCTATATATAACTGTACCTACGTATAACGTACGTATACACTCGCATTGGCAGCGTTCCTCAGGTCTTCGCAATTTAAGGATCTGAGTGGCGCAGCAACTGCCATAGGTAGGCGGGTCGCTTACTACCAAGTGCACGACTTGTTCATCCCATCGCTAGACATCATAAAAGCAATGAAAATAATTACAAGTAGACTGCCAATATGGCTTTCAGATAGGTAGATCCACAGAAATTGCAATTTGAATAATCGTAGACTTCCTATCTAGAAACCTTAGATATATCCCAAATATAGTAATGACCGTTTATGATTTGTCAAAGGCATTCGATTGCCTACGACATGCCACTTTTTAAAAACTAGAATACTACTTTTATAAAATAAAGAACTACGTTTGATGAAATCCTACCTTTCAAATAAAAATGAATCTGTATAGGAAAATAGAATAGAATATCGCAACGATCAATATTAGGACCTTTGTTATTCCTCATCTATATTAACGACTTGCCAAACGCATTAACATTATAGCCAAATGTATACGATAAGATATGATAATCTATGCGGCTACGCATATTTTTTTTACGGTTGGCAACCAAAAAAATCACATGAAATCAGGTCAGGGCTGTAAGGAACATGATTAGTCAATTAAACACCAAAATTGTTCAAGAAATCTATAGATTTATGTACCACAGCCTCGTACGCTCAAAGGCAAAATTTAAGCGGTTACAAGACTTCGTGCGAAATTCATGACATGATCGTCGAAGCAGGTTAGCGAGGAGGTAGAGACCTTGACACCGAAGGTGTTAATACATATGTGCGCTCCAGTAAGCAGTTGCTTTAGAGGTAAGGACATAGATTGAAAATTTGCAAGGCATCCAAGAAAAGTGCACTCGTAAGAGAGCCCAGAGCAAACCGGCACTCTACAGTGTTACGGCCCGTATAACCAAAAAGGTTGACGAGAGCCATGGGGAGGTTGATGATTTTGGCTTAGCTGATTTGTGTGTGGTCCTCATTAAGTGGATACTTGAGGCAGCCAAACGTCTGCATACCACTGACTAGTAACTGTTCTCTAATCTTCCAAAGGAAATACTGTTACTGAACCACTTCGCTCGCTTTCAGCTTTCGTTGGCAAATTTTCCTCTTCGACCACATATTGAGATGATTGCTGTATTGTTCGTGGATCATAACAATAAATCCAAGTTTCGTGACTAAACAAAGTATAAGATGTTTATTAGAAGCTATCCAAATTGTCTGTCACAAACTTGCACCACACTCCGAATTTTGTGCCGCTTTGAATTTGTAGCCAAGTGTTATATTTATATAATATACAATTTATTTATTATTATTATTATTGTTAGTCATTTGTCTTTGGGTAAGAAGTTGCAGTATCCAGAGTGAAGCAGCATATCTAACGAACTGACCGTGATTCAATCTTGAGTTCATTCTGCATCTCGTGGTGGGTGGTGTTCTTTCGGTCTTTTTATTAATCATTCCACTTCATTAATGGATTCATGAATCTCTGCTGTTTGGCGGTCTCCCCGGTCTAGGTTCATATTTGACGATCTACAGACCTTGATTAAATACACTAAACCCATAACAAGCGATGGCCACTGAATGGACAGACTTCAAATTTTTTTATGAGATTTGATAAGTTCCACGTAAAGTCGTAATAAATCATTGTACGAAATGATTCACGAGACACTTCCAATGTTATTTAAAAGTATTAAGCTGACACATTTGATAAGAAAACTCGTTCAAATTCAAAGTTAGCAGTTTCTTATTTTTCACATACGTGCTAATTGAATTAGTTTTCGTTCGATAAATATAATAAAGGCCATAGTAAACTATGACTGTGAAGTAGCTAAAAACTTTCTGAACAGGTATTATATTCAATTGCAGCGTCCTAACAAGATTACGTTAAGGTTATAACAATTACTTAGTGTGATCGTATTGCATATCGTTTTGATATTCATGATAAGCGATTTTACAATATTGTCTACGTTAGCTACACAAATTTTGGAAAGCAGTGTGGAGTTCTATCCGTCTCTCTAACACCTAAAATGCCGCGTTCTATGGTGTTTGGCAAACCTTCAATTTGGACTTCTGATTGTCTGTCAAGGACTATTTGTACTAGAGATGGGAAAAACTGCTTATTTTTTAAACGTTTAAAAAGACTACTAAAAGTTTTAAGATAAGTAAGTTTTTTTGTAAATAACAAGTTATATTTTTATTTATGAAATAACATTTTGTTCATTGGCGTTTGAAAAGCGTTCAAAAACATAAGTTGTTTAACTTTTGTAGTTGTTAACCGTTGAAATGGAAAAAACTGCTTATTTTTTTAACGTCAAACAGTACGTTTAAAAAGTGTGCTTGGAAAAGCGCTTTTCACTTAAACGATTTTTGGTTTGACAACGCTGAAAAAGTCGTTTAGAAAAACGTTTAAGGCATAGACTTTATGTTTAAAAAAGCTTGCAACGTTATGTTGAATTAATTTGTTCAGGAAATATAGATGGCGCTACTTGGAACTTAAGCACGTTGTAAAATATGAAATTGTTGAGTATCTATGGAACTGACCAATGACCAACACTTACGCTTAAAATGAAAAGCGTGTTTACGCGCTCATTTTAAAAAGCAGACTTTTTAAGTGCTTTTCGTTTAAACGCCCACCATCTCTGTAATTACTTTATGAATTAATTAATTGTTATATGATAGTGTTAAATCATTTTTCAATTGACGATTTAAATATGCAACCTAATTACAAGGACCTATGTAATTTTTCAAAACTCACATTTTTCAATATTAGAATCGTTACTGCATGCTATTAGTATAAAAAATAAAAATACTATCAATTATAAGAAAAATCTACCTAGCTTAGTTATCTGATTATTTTTATTATTTACTAAATAGTGCTTTCCACATCTTTGTATCCCTAATGTTTTTCCGCAATAGAAATCTATATTCATTTTGTTACAATCAACTTCTCTAATACTTATATATCCGGAAATAAATTATTTATTATGAATTATGAAAGATTTGGTAGGTGCTATAGGAAGACATCACATTTATCGACACGAAATCACATTAAGTCGGTTAAGAAAAGCTTTGTTTCATTGTAATAAGAACGAAAAAGACGTTGTGCGTATCGCCCGCAACGAATCCGCTTCCTGCGAATTTTCGATCGCGTCCGTACAACGCGGCAACGCCCAGACGGTAACGTCAACGCCCGAATGGCCGCATTGATACCCGAACGGCCACATTGGGGATAAATCGACTTAATGCGGCTACAATGGTAAAACATGATCGCCTTAGGGGGTCACCAAATTTATTAACGCGGAATCGCCTCGATGAAACGATCGTGTTTAACCGTACTTGTCGCGTTAAGCCGATTCGCCGTTGACGCGGCCGTTCGCGCGCCGTCGCGTCAAGTCTATCTCAACCAGGATCAGCCGTCGTCTGCATGCGTACGGACGCAACAGAAAGCAGATTCGTTGCCGACATGTATCGAATCGCGTTCGTACGCACCGATATACAACGCCGAACGTCTTTTTCGCTCTTACATTCATGTACATAAAGCTTTTTCTGGCCGGCTTAATTATCATCATCATCAACCCATTTATACGTCACACTGGTGGACATGGGTCTCCTTTCAGACGAGGGTTTAGGCCATAGTCCGCTACGATGACCCAATGCGGGTTAGGGACTTCACACGTTTTCCAAGAGTTGTGAACCTTCTTCAACGTGCTGGTTTCATCACAATGTTTTCCTTCACCGAAAAGCTCAGGATAACTTCAAATTAAATTTCACACATAAATTTCGAGCAACTCAGAGATGCGAACCCGGATTCAGAATCCACGACCCTCTGCTTGAGAGGCAGTAGGTAACCCATTAGACTACCACCTTAATGCGATTCTGCTTTAATAAGTGTGGCGACTCCCTTAAGCGACTCCACTTCTATAAGTGTAGTGCGTATCGTTTCCTTATTGTAGATTAAATCAGGCTCCAATAAAACGAATTAAAACCAACAAAACACGTCAGCATTGGCGACGGTCAACAACCCGCGGTAATTACTTTTGTCGTTATAAGATTCCCAACTTTATAAGGCACTTACAACCAACCTTTGAACCTTCAAAGTGAATTTCGGCTAATTACAGCAGCCAAGCTACAATTAAGAATGGCGGTCGACTAAAACTTTTACTTCAGCCAGACGAAAACTTCGTAGACTGTTTTGATGGCTATTTCCATGGCCTCTTTCGAAGTATTCGCAATCGGTAGGCAATTCTGACACCTTTATTGTAAAATGATATTCGTTATTAAAGTCGTTTCTTTTCTTACCTCTTTCTATCATAATAAGTGACGGGATGAACATGTCGTGTCGTTCGGTAGTTAAGCGACACGCAAAGCGACACGCCTGTCCATAGCAATTGCAGCGTCATTCAGAGGTCTAAATTGCGAAAATGTGAGGGACACTGCCACTGCGCCTGTACTCTGAGATATAAGTTGATAAGTCCCATGTGCCTGTAATTTCACCAGCACCCTTATCTTTCAAAACCTGAACACAGTAACACTCACATTACTGCTTGGCGACAGAAATGGGTAAGGTGACAGTACCATCCTGGACGAACTCTTTCAAATGGAGATCTACTACTACTATGTTTTGATTTGATCGAGCATTACTCATTTGACATAAGGACGTTAATTGTTATGGCGATATGAAGAGATAAAGAGCTACGAGAGCTAAAAGAGTGAAGGATTACAATCTATCAATATCAACAAATCAGATGGCGGAGAGTTGAAAAAAAACGAAACGGGTTGGGCGCCACTTATGAAGAATATAAGTGGCACCCAACATGGTTATCAAACTATTACATTTTTTTAATTTTCAAACGTTTCCGCTTTCTTTATAAAATCTAAAAAAAAAGACATTTCACGAGGAACAGTCTCTGGGAAATGAGACGTCGAACTGTGGGGTGCGGCGCGGGAGCGTTTTTTCTAGTGGTGGCAACATTCCACGAGAAACCCTAGTCCGCGTAAGACTGATGAAATAATGCTTAGTTATTATAGGAAAAAGTGAATAGCAAGACTCAGAGAAACTCTCAGTGCGACATATTCTGGAAAGGTATGGAAATCGGAAGTGACAAGCGAGTAATCTCTCAAAGTGAGAAAAATAGCTCCTAAAGGGAAATTTAAGTATTTTAGGCACTAATACTTTAAGTAAATATCAATAAGAACTCTTCCAGGAATCTGGAAAAGTAAGCATGTTTCCTAGGAACGTGTAAAGATGATAAAAAAAATCCGTGGTGTCACATTACAACCTGCGTTTATGAATCTCCTGCTCTTCAACACTCGATTGTAAATATTATTGGTTGGTTTGGGGAATTTATTGCTCCCCTAACAAACAATAAAACGGCCTCATGAACTTTGTGAATTATAATTATTTTGTTTCGAGGTTTTTACAGGATTGTATCAAATCGAGCAAACAATTTGCGATCGCTGAAATGACAATATATGTAATAAAAAACTGTCAAACATTTACGGCAAGTGTGACACTCTCCTTGGTGGCTCTCGTCCAAAGAGACTGCCACAGCCAGCCGGTGATAATAGGCGGCGTCTAAAGCCGCCACAGTTGGTAATGGAAGACGACGTCAGCACAGGCATGAAAAACATTAATAAACAAAAGAAGATACAAATATCGTTAAAGTTGAAATATACGATACTAACAACAGCAAAAAATCCGACAGTCCCCTTATTGCAAACACGCTCAACACTACAGTAGCGCAGTAACTTCATAAAAATGCGGAACACGTTGTATTGCACTCTTAGGGTACAGTGTCTAGCTCTTTTGAAGTTGAACCTGTAACTGGCACGTATAAAAGCACAGACAGTAGGCATAGAATAAAGTTAACTTTCGTTGCTTCTGGCCACAAACCTTCTTGCGAGCATATTAAGCTAAGAACTCACGTAGCGGTTTTCAGTAAAACAGCTGCCGCGGCTGCGGGACATCTGTTTCAGAATCTTTGGAAAACGTGTGAAGTTTCCAACCTGCTTTGGGCTAAAAAGTGGGTAGGTACAATAAAATCAAAGTAGAACGATGGGACACACACAGAAATTTGCTTAAATCTCGCTTACGTACCATACACGAAAAGCCAAGTAATTCAAAATAAAAACGTATTTTCTTATGCGCTCCCGGGCACCTTGCATTTCCAGTTGATCGAAAACTACCAAGCTATTTTGAAATTGGTATACTAAACGTTATTTCCAAGAGTCCTTGTTAATAATTTGAATTTATAAAACCGGGAAGAACGGTTTCTTCGGTGATAACCATATTTTTGTGTTCTGCCCTTTAAGAAAGAAATCCAAGGTGGCTCGAATTATGTGTCCAGGAGTAGGTATATTAGGCTCGATTTTAATATTTAAAAATCTCATAGTTGACCACAATCTATCAACTTAAATTCTTAGGAATTGTTGGCACAAAGAGTGTAAAATAAGCAGAAACTATGCTACTAAAATCATAAATTCAAATTCAAATTATTTATTGCATTCGTGTTGTTACATGGGTCTTAAGTTAGATAGTACAGATCAAACATGAACCCTGTAATAGCAATGTCAATCCTAGATTTGTATTACAATTTTCATATTATTTCTAAATTTGATATTCGATAAAATAAACAATTAAACAAAATAAAAATTATTACTAGTCGTCAACAGTAGCAAGCTCGTTTTAGTTCTATTTTTAAAGTAGTTTATCGTCAAGTTATTTATAATTTTATAACGTCATTTAAGTAATTTCTCATCAATTTCAAAATTTCTTATTATATTTATTATTATACATATATACACATTAATAATTTTACATTTATGTGTTACAACAATTTTAATTGGATGCTAAAAATTATTTAGAAGATAATAACAATTTTTTATCCATTTCATTTTATTAATTTATTCATTTACTAACTGCACAAGTGCAAATGCTACATCAAGCATAGAGAAACATAAACGAACCCTGCAGGGCACAGCAATATAGAAATGAGACAGATCGACGTCACAGAGATTTATCGTCTAGGTATTGTTGCAATGTTTAGTAGTTTTTATTAGTAAGAATGTTTTTTAAGTTATTAGTGAGTATATTTGTTTTATTTTCTTGTTTTATGTGCCCAGGTAGTTTGTTGTATATTTTTACTCACATTATATATGGACTCGATTTATGCAATTCCAATTTTGATACCGGTACTACGAGATTATTTCCGTATCTTCCGTACTAGGGTTAGTCGCGGGCGCGTCGTACACTGATGCAAAATATTTATTAAAACTGTTTGATATTTGTTTCGGATTTGATATCAGTACATTTTGAATTTTTTGCGTGAAATTGTGTTTAAATTTTTATTAGTACGTTGTTTTATTATTTTCCACATAGGCTTTATTTTATTTTCGGATTTGTTCATTTCATGTATATATATTTTTTTTACTTTTTAATAGTTTGTTTTAATATTTTTGAATAGGATTTGTAGTAATTGCAAAATATAGGGTTTTTTGTGTAATAGTTGATGATTATTTTTAGTAGTCTTTTGTTTTTGCAACTTTTCTTTATGCCGCGAGTCAGCCAGGTTTTTTTTTATTGCAAGGTTTTAATTTTTTTTTTTTTTGGTATACAGCGGTTCGGAACATTTTTCAAATAGAGGTCAAACATTCCATAATTTTCATTAATATTTTTAAGTGTACTGTCTGACATTTTGTAGACCTGTATTTGGTAACGCGGCAAGCGTCCTATGATGGACTCTAACCCCCATGTTGCACAAAGTTATTATTGTTTAGAGAGATCTATTCAAATATACACTTCCAGACACATAATTTGAGCCACCACGCATTTTCAATATAAGCGCCCTAAGCTTAAACAATAAATAAATAAATAAATAAATAACGCACACACTCAACATAGCCCCGCACTAGGGAAACCCTGTGTCGCGGGTGCCATGGACACACACATAGACAACCACAAATTACACCCAAACTCACGAGAGAAATAATTGTAGGCCATACAACTATTTCTCCCGGCCCGGGAATCGAACCTGGGACCTCTGCGTGGCAGTCCGGCATGGTAACCGTTCGGCCACGGAGGCAGTTACAATGTTACAATGTTTGATTGATCAAAAACTATTACGCAATTTTGAAACTAGTACACTAAACGTCTTTTCCATAAGACTTTGTTGGGAATTTGGATTTGCAAAATCGAGAGAAAACTTTTTCTTCGATGATTACACTATTCTAGCCCTTTACGACAAACATGCGAGGTGGCTCGAATTATGAATCCGGGAGTATATTTACTATTCAAGGAACAAAGGTTGTTATTTATGATGTTAGTGACATAGGTCCTGAGACGTTGTTAGTATTTTAAAAATAACCCTGTATAGATATCATTGAGTGATCACAAATTATAATGAAAAAGTTATATCATTTTCATTTTGCATGCAATTTTTTTTTGTCTATTTTGACAATTTCTCACAAATTTTTTTTTTTTTTCATTTCCGACGGTTTATTATTCTGTATACGATTTGCAGATTTATGATCGCGTTTTTTTGGGATTAAAATATTATGCGCTTTTTAAATAATAATAATAATAGTTATTTACTTAAGACAACATAGGGCCACTTGTTAGTTATACAGAAATCTTAGGTACTATGTTAGTGTACACACGCCTGCACATCAAGCTACGCATTGACGTATCTTGTTCCGTTGTAATGAAGGCGATTTTCAAACAAAAATGTGTAGTCTGGTGTGCCGTTGTCCGTACTAATCAATATTTATAAATGTAATAAAATAAAATACAATCAAAAATACAATTAAAATTGAAATAATATAAAATTGAAAAAAATGAACATTAAAAACTTAAATTGAAATATTATAATAAAATCACATAAAAAATTTTGAATTAAAATAAAATAAACGTTAAAATTGAATAAAAGAAAATAAAATAAATATTGCAGCTTGGTCTATATTTTAATTTAATTTAAAATTTTGTATGGGTACCAATACGCCAACAAAATGGTCAAGCATGGGCTCTACTATTTTACAACTAAACATTTTCAGCATGCTGTTGGACAATAATTTCGCTTCTTCTTTTTACGGTAATCCGGAGCAACCAATGACACAAGGGTTGAGAGACCCGTAACCGACCTTCCGATACATCTGAATATTTCACAAAGGGTCGAAGATGACAGTGATATATTGTTATATTTCAATTCGATAAGACATTTCTGATATTTCACAAAAGTGCCATTCGTTACATGTAGAAAGAAACTACCGAACGCTTTGCTTTCTTCAATTTGTTCTCCCAACTTCGTACATGTTTTGTGACTGTTTTATAAATTGGTTTTTACACATTTCTCTGTTTACAAATCAAAGCGATGTGTGGGTATTTCTATACGCAAAATATGACAAATCAATCCAGATGGATTATCAGATTACATATGTCAATTCATTTGTACTGTAGCGAATCGCAGTTGTCGCTACAAATCTTTTGGTACATTTATTTTATATAGTCTTTTTAACAGTTTAGTTGTAGATTGAAATTCTAAATTTAAATATATTTGTTTTCAGCGCGTTTTTCCTTGTTATTGTCAATGTTTATTTCCGGTTTGATTTCTAGCTGTACATTGTTTAAATAAACTGTAGAAACATTCCTTTGGTCTTGCTCACTCTTCAATAGCACCTGATTCCGCTTGATATAGTCCGCTGCACGTGCCTTACTGTGATGAATAATATATTAAATAATCTTATATTATAGGAAGTGAAACAATTTTTTTTCACATCTGAATCGCGTATATTTGTTTTTTCATACAAACCAACGTTTCAGACCCTTTATACGTCCCATAGTCACGGTTGTCTTAAATATTGCAAATCAGTTGGATTTAGAACACATTCTAATTTCAACTGGGACTTCTCAACTTATGTCTCAGAGATACGGATGCAGTGGCATTGCCCCCAGATCATGCGATTTAAAGCGGCGGGCGGAAATCGGACAGGCATGTCGCTTACCACCAGGCGAGGTAAATAATGTGCCAGACAACCACACTAATTACCTGGTCTCAGGCTAGAACCAGAACAACTAAATTCACGGGTGTCAATTTTACCCGTAAGTTTAGTAAACCATAGATTGAGTCGTTGGCTTAACGTGTGGTTTTAATAGTAAGTTATTCACTATCATTAGTTGTGATCAAATCCAAGAAAGCATAAAAATCTGTGTTCCATTTAATTATCCCAGATAGAGAATTACAAAAGTTTTTGTCTCACCTTGTCGTACAAATATACTTCTGAGTTCGCCTTTGTGTAGAACGTGTCGCTCTTATAACACAAGTAATAATTGTAATTCAACTGATTTTGACATTTTTAATGATTCTTTCTTTAAATTTAAATGTTAATTGCGTGTTCCTACAGCTTAACGGTTTATTTTCATTATTATTTCTTTTATCTTTCACAAAATATTTAATGAATACAATTGCACTGTCAAATTTACATCAATCAACTATTTATTCCGATCTTATAATCGATTATTTACCTTAAATTTTAGCACATTAATGAATAATTGGATTATTAATATGAAAAGTTATTTTTATTTATTATTATTTTTGTATCTGGGTGTATATTGATTGATGTGGATACCTGTAATTCGCTTAAACATAAGAACTGTGCCTTACCAATTATTGTCTTAATCTTTTTTTTTCTGTGTAATCTGTTGGTGTTCCAAATACATAAATAAATAAACTTTAACAATTATACGCAATTTGGATCTGATTTTTATAGATCTTATAGATCTCATACTTGAGTAAGAGAGTATAATAATTAAATGTGTTTAAGAAGCTACACCAATAAATTTTCAATATGTAATGGGTGAAAACCAGGATAATCAAAACACAAAAACCTTTGTGAGAACAGAGCATGCACATTGAAAATTTTAAATTTTTCTACGCATATTATATCAAAGGCAAAGTTTATTAGTAACCAATGCATTGTACTACAGAATAATAAGTCATACAAGACAATTATGTATTACCACAGGAAACTCTAGAATATTTTGTTCCACCAATTTTTGAGTGGATAAACTTAAGTCGCACAAAGTTAAATTTGCTTTACATAACTTTCGGTAGCGGCTGAAAAGCTGACTGGCTGAAAATACAAACGCATTAAATGCACCTTTGATTAATATCTTGTAGAAACAAGAGAGGTCGGTGGTAAATCAGTGGGAAAATAATTCGTATTCCTGTGGCGACATGACATTTCTAAGCTACGTACATTTGTGAAATTTTAGCAGAAGCAATACTCGCTTCTTCTTATCGCATCGACGGCAAGCAATATAATCATTGTCATTGTTATGAAAGTGCTTATTTGCTAATCGACGTAAAGTGCTCGCCGATTGTTGCTCAGGGTGCGTACGCGCAGGAATAGTTACATCGTGCGGAGAGGCACTTTTCGTGAAGAACAACGTCCTGATGAAACCTGTAAGTCGAAGAAGCTTCACAAGCCTTGGAAAACATGTAAAATCAACTCGCAATAACCGAAAGTTTCTCCTTACAGACCCTTGCCCAGCAGTAGAATGTTCATCATTGTTACCGATGATGAGGTAATGAGAACTATTCTAAAGCCGTGGTCACACCCAAGACAAAGTTAGCACAAGTTGTATCAACACACACACACACATGGCCTAAATTCCAAACAACAAGTTCAACCGTGTACGGGTACTGCTGCCACCTATGAGATGATTCTGCTAAATACCAATGGTCACATTGGACTCAGTTGAAAAGCGTGCTAAAAGGCTTCTAAGTGACGCGGATTTAATAGAAGCGAAGGTGAAGAGCTTTGAACACCGCCATAAAGTTGCCTGCCTATGGATACTCTATAGGACACATCACGGAGAGTCTGCAATGAAATTGCATGATTTAATTCCGTCTTCAAATATTTTATTGAATGAGGGTGAGTTTCACCATCATTAATTTCGTCTTCCCCTTTCCTGAGGTTCCACCCGTATGTTATGGATATTCGAATGATTCGCACGACGCTTTTCGCTTCTATATATTATTTTATTTTATAAAGCAAACAGAGTAACTTGGGCCTTTTCAAAACGAGAGTGCATAGACATCACTTAGGTGTGCATGCTCCATCGTCCCCGTCAATTAACGTCTGGTGAGATGGAGGTAAAATGCGTACTATTTTTTTATAAAAAACAAACGCGCACACACGCACACACGCACACGGAAAGATCTATAGAGGAGGTTCATAAAAATAAAACTAGTACAATTTTTCTTCGCTATTCATTTGTATGACTATTTATATCTTTTTAGTTACATTTGAATTAAAATCACGCTTTATTATTTTTGTGAAGACGGTACAGTTTAAAACCGGTTAAAGTCGTCTGTAACGATGGAACACAATGGGCTGTTCTAATTACGGGCGCACTCGTCACCCCAACAACAATGGCAACACGTTTCTGTTTCATTGTGCGCTAATACAAAACTTCGCCTTGATTAACGCGACTTACATTTACAGCGTATTGTAATTTATTTTGTCATCACTTCATATCTGCACGTATTTAGAAAATGCTCCCCCAACTGACCAAAACGAGGCCAAACACTTTTAGGGTGACAGTGTTGTTCGCGTCCGTGGGCTTTAACTCTCGATACCCCACACGTGTCGCCTGGGTAGTGCGAAATGAACAACAGATTCCCTAATCCTGGGTTGTGAGGTTTTTACGGTGGCCTTGCGTAATTTCCAAATACCGTTTAGCTGTGTGGTAGAGTGCTTACTCGCCTGGTTGGCGACCACCCTCGTGTCGAAACCCGTCGCCAAATACCTTTGGGTGTGTTCCGACGGCGCACGCGAGTACCAGTCCCCTCATCCCGATTGTTGCAGCCTCGCCAATTCCTCGGTCCGTGTAGACCGATTCCCCCTACCCTGCTGCGCTGGGCGTGCCGCCTTGGCGTGGGGGCCAGGGAGACCCGGTGAAACGGTTGCCCGCTGACCGCCCGCTGGTTCGTAGAGGACCCGAACCCTTGCCTTGCCCAGCCTGGGAGGCTGTCCTGCCGCCAGTGTCAAAAGCCTGTGCGTTGGTCGGCGTGCCGGACTGGGATCCCGGAGTGGAACCCGTCGGCCAACCACAGGTCGGACCGGGGGCCCTTCCGTCCCCCATTCCAAGGGGCGCACCGCTTGGTGCTTCAGGGTGGGGTCTGGTCTATTCTTTGCCTGTGGAAGTGTCGAGGCTGCAGCAATCCTCCTTTCTCCCTTGTTTCACCCTTTTTTATATGACGAGTCGTAATAAGAAAAACGTGTACTCAGCGGCACCCTGTTCCACACTCAATGTGGACTTTTGCAATATCAGGGGACTTCATTCGAATCTGAATGAAGTACACCACCACCTAGAAGCGTCCAAGCCGGCCTTGTTTTTCTTGACGGAGACGCAGATATCTACCCCGGCCGATGTTTCGTACCTCATGTACCCCGGTTACAGCCTGGAACACAAATTCTTGTCTCGGGCTGGGGTGTGCATGTTCGTCCGGGATGATATCTGCTGTCGCCGTCTTCATCGTCTTGAAGACAGGGACCTGTCCTTATTGTGGGCGCGCGTCGATTATGGGAGCCACACCTATATCTACGCGTGCCTTTACAGGTCCCACAGCGGAGACTCGGAGACCGACCGACTCTTGGGCCGCGTTCAGCGGGCACTCGACGAAGTCCTGCAACGGCTCCCCTCAGCGGAGGTGGTGATCCTCGGCGACTTTAACGCTCACCATGTTGAGTGGCTAGGATCACCACGTACCGATTATGCTGGGAGAGCTGTTCGCGACTTTGCCGTGGCCAATGACCTCATGCAATTAGTGGATGGCCACACCAGAATTCCCGATATTGAGGGCCACACCCCTAGCCTGCTCGACTTAATGCTGACGACTCACCCAGACGGCACTCGGGTATCCCGCCACGTTTGCTTGGGATCATCCGACCATCTCCTGATCCGTTCTGAGGTATGCGTCACTCAGACCGGACGTCCCCGACCACCTGGGACGCGCCGTGTTTGGCATTATGGGTCAGCCGATTGGGATGGATTGCGTGGGTTCTTTGCTTCCTTCCCCTGGGGGCGACTCTGCTTCTCTTTGGAGGATCTTGATGACTGCGCATTATCGGTTGCCGAGGCGATACTGTCGGGCATGGAATGTTTCATTCCAAGTTCGACAGTGCGCGTCGGGGGCCGTTCTAGGCCCTGGTTCGGTGGGTCTTGCGCTGATGCTTGCAAAGCAAAACGTGAGGCCTATCGGGCCTGGTCCGCTGCGTCAGTTGTCAATGATCCCGATACCCCCAATTTGAAGCGGAAATTTAACGCCGCCTCCAGGTCCTGCAAGAAGGTAATAGCCGCTGCAAAGTTCGTGCACGTTCGCAGAATTGGCGAGAAACTAGTGGGCTATCCCTCTGGGAGCCGTGCCTTCTGGTCTCTCGCCAAGGCAGTCCAGGGAAACTTCTGTCGGGTGTCTCTTCCGCCGTTGCGCAAGCCTGACGACTCACTGGCACATTCCGCAAAAGAGAAAGCCGACCTTCTTTGCTCTCTCTTTGCGTCGAATTCAAATCTTGACGACGGGGGTAATACACCACCTACTATCCCGTGGTGTGGGCACTCTATGCCAGAAATCCGCTTTACGCAATGCGCGGTACGGCGTGCTCTCTTCGCCCTCGACGTCAGGAAGTCCAGTGGGCCTGATGGTATTCCTGCAGTTGTGCTCAAAACGTGCGCTCCTGAATTGACTCCGGTCTTAACGCGCCTCTTCCAACTCTCATACCGCTCAGGTGTAGTCCCGGCTTCGTGGAAGACTGCCTGTGTTCACCCTATCCTAAAAAAGGGTGATCGCTCGGACCCGTCCAACTACCGGCCAATTGCGATAACCTCCTTGCTCTCTAAGGTGATGGAGCGCGTGGTGAACAACCAGCTCCTAGATTACCTTGAGGATCGCCAGCTGATTAATGACCGCCAGTACGGCTTTCGTCGTGGTCGCGGTGCTGGTGATCTTCTTGTGTATCTCACTCACCAATGGGCAGCTGCCATTGAGAGCAGGGGGGAAGCATTGGCCGTGAGTTTGGATATAGCTAAGGCTTTCGATCGGGTCTGGCACAAGGCTCTTCTATCGAAGTTACCATCCTACGGGCTCCCAGATGGTCTAGGCACCTGGATCGCCAGTTTTTTGATCGAGCGGAGCATTAAAGTTGCGTTGGACGGTTTCTGCTCGGACTCCATGCTCATCAACGCTGGCGTTCCCCAGGGGTCAGTGCTATCGCCAACCCTGTTTATCCTGCATATCAATGATATGTTACTGACAAGTAACATTCATTGCTATGCGGATGACAGTACTGGTGATACCTTTTATACTGGCCGTGCAAATATGACCCAACAGGAAGTGGTAGAAGGAAGAGCACAACTTGTGTCTGAAATCGAGACCTCACTGGAGCAAGTCTCCGTATGGGGCCGACAAAATCTTGTCCGCTTTAACCCCACAAAGACACAAGTTTGCGCGTTCTCCGCTAAGAAAACTCCATTTGTTATAGCGCCTAAGTTCCAAGGCACTCCCCTCGTCACCTCTAATAGTATAGGCATCCTTGGCGTCGACATCTCGAACGAAGTCCAGTTTCGGGGTCATTTGGAGAATAAAGCCAAAATGGCTTCTAAAAAGATTGGTGTGCTCAACAGAGCGAAGCGGTGTTTCACATCGGGGCACCGGCTTTTGCTATACAAAGCTCAGGTTCGGCCCCATATGGAATACTGCTCGCACCTCTGGGCTGGAGCACCCAAGTATCAGCTTGATCCACTTGACTCCATCCAACGTCGGGCTGTTCGAATTGTCGACGACCCTATGCTTACAGACGGTTTAGAGCCCCTTAGTTTGCGGAGAGATGTTGGCTCTCTATGTGTGTTCTACCGTCTGTATAACGGGGAGTGCTCAGACGAACTCTTTGAGTTGGTGCCTCCGTCACTCTTTTACCACTGCACGACCCGCCGAAGGAGAAGACTCCATCCCCACTTCCTCGATGCTTGGCACGTCACGACCACTCGAGCATCTCGTTCGTTCTTTCCCCGAACCAGTAAGATGTGGAATGGCCTTCCTCCTGAAGTGTTCCCCTTGCGCTATAACATGGAGTTCTTCAAAAGACGTGTAAACAAGGTTCTCCAGAGTCGGCAACGCATGGGTGATGCCTCTGGTATTGCTCGTGTCCATGGGCGACAATGACCACCTCCCATCAAGTGGCTTGTCTGCTCGTTTGCCTACTATCTGGCATAAAAAGAATAAGAAAAAAAAAAAAAAAACACAAAACGTTTACAAACAGTCGTCTAAGAGTTACAAATGAAAACCCTGCTACAGCATCAAATCAAGACTATCAAATTATTACAATGGATGTGCGCAGTGGGCACTTCATTCCACATCAACTTGATAACCCTAACACAAACATAAAAAGGAAGATAAATAAAGGTTCGTTTTGTGTAATGTATTTTAGAGGTCAAGAAAAGGTTGTACCCATTTTTCTGAAGCGATTCAGATGAATTCGAGTATTCAGAAGTCACTCATGATAATTATTCCTAAAATATAACTTTACCAAGTATTTACAGTAACAGTGCTAGCTAGAGCTACTTGTGATAGAGTTCGTCCTAAAAAGCATGATCTATAGGTACCCATTTCTGCCGCCAAGTATTAATGTGAGCATTTCCATTTTGGAAGATAAAAGTGGTGGTGAAGTCATAGGCTTACGAGTCTTGTCAACTCATTAATCTCAGGGTGATTTAAAACTCGGAATGGTATTGCATCTGTTATGGGTACGGGTCGCTTATCATAAATAAAAACTTAATTTACATAACAATTCATCGCCATTCTTATCTCACTGATTTGAAAAACCATTTCTCCTTAAATGTCCATGATGGGTCGATAACTGTGTGACAGACAGCCAAGGGGATTAATAACTGAATAAAAAGCGGAAACAGTGGTGGGCGCGTTCATTATAATATTACAAAATAAAGCTTTTTACTCCCCATTCATCGTATTTGTTAAAGGTTTCCATTCTCATTAAAAGCTACTATTGTCTGACGCAAATGTAAATTCAGGAAGTGTATTACTGTGTTTTGTTAAGGGATATTGCTTATATGATAGGGATCTCTTATAATACGTACCGTTATCATGTGTAGATAATAGGGTTTTCGTACCGGTAACTCGGTCTCGAAAAATTATCGAGGTTCGATTACTTTTTGGCATTTCCGAGACTTGAGACTGATGTTTTCAGCCTCGGAAATATAGATACTTTTGAGGCTTAAGTCAATTATGCAGAAAAAATAATTTACTAGACCAACAATCATTTCAATAATATAAGTATTTTATTGAATATCATTTTTTTACTACCATAATATTCATATATTTTCTGTAAAAACACTCCGCTACTTTGTTATTTTTATTGATACAAAGGTCCTACAAACACAAAAGAAAAATACCTTCGATTCGAACAAATATCTTCGCCATACCGGGGCTATCATCTCCCCACTAAGCTACGGATCGGGTCAGCAGACTTTACGAATTTCTCTAGGTAAGCACCTAGAGAAATTCGTAAAGTCTGCTGATATATCTGCAATAAGCATTGCAGATATTTGTTTTCTACGTATATATGGAGATTAAAGAACGATAATAATAAAATCAGACCCTCCGTGTCTTAATACTACTTAAAAGCCATTTATTTCTTATCTGCACACAATAACAATAATATAAAAAACCTTTGGAAAAACCACAATAACAATAAAATAAATAATGTTTAATTTCATAATTTGAGTTCTTAAGGAACTTGATTAAAACACCTACAGTGTAGAAACCAGGTCTTCCGCGTCCCGGGAAGATAAAATCGACACTCTGTGCGGTCTCAAAATCCCGGGAAAAACGGAACTGTTCAGACTGTGTGTAAGAAATCATAATATGTTTTATAGTTATGTTCTTTATTAACTCAAATTATAATATAAAACATAATTTCATTCAGTCAATCAGTTTCTTACATTTTTCTTTGTTACTTTCAGATGCAGAGGATTTGATTTGATACTTTCTTTAATCTCCATCGAATATATGTATATACTAAGCTATACTCTACCGTGTTGCTATGTCCGTGTGACCAGAATAAAAAAATATTTTTTGTTTAGTAAATTTTTAATACTATCTAAATAGGAGCGATATACCCGAGATTGAAAACATCAGTCTTGAATCTCTAAAAGTGAGATTCGAGAAATTATCGACACCGAGTTTCCCGGCAAGAAAACCCTAATGGACACCTACTTTGGACACCTACCAGTCTTTCCTTTTTAATTAGGATTTTCCCGGAATTTTGGCTGAGCCTCGATTTTATTTTACCGGGAGGCGGAAACGCAGCAACACTGGAAGCCCTAGTAGACAAGTAAAACGCGTGGTGAGGGTGAGAATATTATTTTAATACAACAAAGCGAAAACTCGATAATAGAGCTACGGTTTCTTTACAAAACAAAGAAGTTCTTTCATTTTGAACGAATTTTATAGCTGGAAATATAAATACACAATAAAACAACAATGAACAGTTTTGTAGGGCTTCAGTCTAAAATTTCAATGTTGTATTAAAGCTCATCCTGCAAAATGAAAATTACCAATTCAAATTTATAGAAGTTACATTCACACTTTTGTCAAGTTTCAGGATTTTAACATCATTATTCATGTTGTAGAAGAAATTAGCCAACATTTCACAGTCCAGAAATAATTTGTCTATCCTCACAATTACCTTCTATAAAGAAGAGTTAGCAACGTTGACGTGCTCCATTACCGCAACATCTCTTTTAACAACCCTATCAAGAATAAATCAGTATTAAAATACGTTTTTTCACGTGCCATTATCTAAAATGTTCTTGTAACAATTTCCTCTATGTGAACATGAGTCTTTTTGTTGTAAACCGGTGTTCACCTGTTCATCAATCACGACTCGATTGCATCGCATTTCGACATTGACTGATTCTGTTTTTTCCCTCACTGAAGCGCAATCACGTTAATAGACGGGCTCGCTCTCTACACTTGTGGCCAGGGCATAGAATAATTCAGATCCGCTAATATTCTGTAATATTTAACGTGTCATTTGGTGTATGGGAAATAGCTTTCGAGATAATGAAACGTCGATATACTGAACAATCAGAAAAAAGAAACAGTGATATTTATTTATTTCTTACCACGAAATCTTGTTATGAGCATAAACAAAAATGTAAAAAGAGAACAAATAAAATTAAATATAACGGCAAAAATAAAATTATGACACAAATTATTTACAAAAACAAAGGCACTAAATATAAAAGATAGTGTATAGTGCCAACTACGGCAATAAAAGCGTAATGAACTCGGAACATTTGCTGGAAAACGCAATATATTCCAATCAGGATATAATGCTTACCTGGCAGAATTGAATAGTAAGTTGTTGGTTGGTTGATTGACGTTATTATAGTGGAGTAGCTTATTTGTACCGATTTGTTACGTGCGATTTTATTCTATCTTACACAATTGCATCATTATTTTACTTTGTTTTGATGTAAGGATTTGACATTGGCACGCTCCACAGCGGGTCTTCTCTCAGACAAGGGATTTTAGGCCATAGTATGTCATATGTTTTCCGGGGGTTGTGAACTTTCTTCGACTTGCAGATTTCATCACGATGTTTTTCTTCAACGAAAAGCTAATGGTAAATTTGAAATTAAATTTTGCACCTAACGTCCGAGAAACTCAGACGTACGAGCTATTCGAACTCACGGCCGCTGCTTGAGAAGCAATAGGTCAAACTATTATGCTGACACGCCTTTTATTAGCATTTTGCATTCGAGCTGATAAACATTCGAAGAAACGAGCATCAATCGAAACGCTATTTCGGAGAACTGAGTTTTCCAGGCTGCGGATTTAACCTTTAAATACTATTGTCCGCACGAACCCACAATTTTCGCCGAGTCAGTGTACCACATATAGTAAATTGGAAAAATTTTTACCGTTTCTATTTCATCGTTTGATCTTTGTTGTATCTAGAAATAATATTATTAGATCATAATGAGACTGATTTGTGAGACTTATTACAAGGTCAAAAGTGTCCGTACTGACAACGTTGATTACAGAGGCATGTTGAGTTAAAGAAAAAAAAATACTTTTAAAAGAAAATATAAACTTATGTTTGTCAAAAATCTTGAAACTAAGAATAAAGGTACATAAAATTCTTCACAAAAAAACATAAACAAAAACATATGTACTTTAGCCTTCTGAAGTTCAGTCTTCAAAAAATTACAAAATCTAGAAACTTTTTATTTTGTTTTTTTTACCATACAATAAATGCGCATGAGACCCCAATCTCACCCGAGTACACACCTAAACAATGCCTATTCGCTATCGCCTTGACTGTTCAAGGCCCAAGTTATAGCGTTCGGGGAATAAGTCTGCAGGCAGTCAATTCAACTCCATAGCCGTTTGCCATGTTAATGTGGAAGTTGGAATATCAGCCTATACCTCAGCCTACGTCTTATCCCCCGGTGATAGAAAGGGGAGAGCAGAATTAAACCAGACTTGTGATTGGTACCCTTAGCTTTAATTATTTGGGGCACATATGGAACAGACAATAATCGATGTTTTTCACATAAAAAATATTGCAGGCATGGCATCGAACGCGTCGGGTATGGCAAAACGGAATAAGTTATGATAAAACTAAAAGACAAAACCTCAAGAACTTGATGTAATATTTTTGGCATAAATTGACATAAGTACAGAATCAAAACAATATATAAATTCAATGAGTTTTGAATACTAACAATAAATGCGGCAAAATCTTGTCACTGTTTGGCAGACACTAAAGAATTAGGAAGGTACACGGTAGGAGGGGCTGGTAACTTTTTAGATGCGTTTAGTATAAACAAAAATGTTAATCATCATGGGTCCTTACGGAGCCTTATAGTATTTAAAGAGTTAAGGTATCATACGGCGAGAATGCCGGCTTCGAGGAATACTCGCCGATTTCAGAGCCATAATTCAGTCTCCAAAGAATAATGAACTTTATTATGTCAATGTACATTGTCGACATTTCCATAACACGTATCGGCGTTTAAAAATGCTTTTAACTCCAGAAATTAATAACTCTGAAACTGGTCACGTGACAATCGAGACTAGATATGCAATGATGACCTCGGTGCCCTGTAGGCGCTGGTTGGGGTCTCGGGTTCAATTCCCGGTAGGATCAATTTGGGAAACAATCTATCTAAATTGGTAGTGCCCAGAAGTTAATTTCGTTACTTTCTAGTTTGAGACCAGGTTATTTGCAAATAGAACATCGTTGCTCAGTTTTTGAATTATACAGTTATTTCAGACGTCCAAGATTACATTTGCGGTTAAGCCAATTTAACCCTTTCATGGACAGTACTTAAACATTATCAAAATATACAATAGCAAAAAACCTGTGTGGTCGTCGTTTTTTGTATATATGTTACGCGATAACTGCGGCATTTGTGAACCGATTTAGATGATTCTTTTTTTGTTGGAAAAAGGTACCTCGCTATTGGTCCTATTTAAATTTGAACAAAATATTCTACCTCTAAGGGTGGCAAACTAGGGAATGACTCTGGTTTCGCGCAGTTTCCCTGACCGATTTCAATAAAAATTGTCAAATAGATGCAATTCCACGAACTTTCGAAGTCAGTTTTTTATTTATTTTATTTTTTATATAACGCACACACTTAATATAGCCCCGCACTAATGAAACCCGTGTCGTTGGTGCCATGAACGCATACATAGACAACCACAAATTACATCCAAATTCACGAGAGAAATAAATGTAGGCCATACAAATACTTCCTCCCGGTCCGGGAATCGAACCTGGGACCTCTGCGTGGCGGCATGGTAACCGTTCGGCCACGGAGGCAGTTTCTTGACATCCATATAGCGAAACTAGTTACTTCGTACTATCATATTCTGTTATTTAATTTTACCGTAAATCCTATTACTTTCCATGAACGGGTTGAAAAATGAACTTGATAGATTTAGAAGTGAGTTAATTCATCCAGTAAAGTGACTTTCTTTTGAATTAAATGTCTAAAAACTGTTTTAAACAACCGCTAACGAATCCAATTTTCAGACTATGGTTACGACGAAAGTGGCACGAAAATAACGGATAACTTTAACAACGAAATTTTATAAACTTACCTCGCTCTAGTTTCATATTGTAACTTAGTTTCTGGAAGTTACGAATTAATAAAATGAAAGGGAATGGTTTTTGTTTGATATCCACCAGCCGAAAGTTGCATAGGAATAACTATTAACTCTACCATCGATGTATATTTACTAGGCCTGTGTTTATGTCAAACAAAATCTGAGCAACTTACTCAAATACATAATATAGTCAAAACTAGATATCCTAGAAACACATGGAATATAATAGGAATACGGCTAAAACAACGCCCTAATTTGGAATTTTACAGTAGAACGATGTTCGTATTATCACTCAAAATGTTTAATAAATTGCCGGATGCTGTTAAAGAATTAAATTGTAGACAATTTAAAATGAAATTGCAAAATTTGTTAGTAACAATATTAACGATTTTTTACTTGATAACATAAAATGTAAAATTTAACTTTTGCACGTTGTATTTTTGACTTCTTATTTTCTGGTTAAATTCCAATTGTTGTAGTTTGTTTACGCTATTGTTTTAATTAAACTTTAATGCGTACTACGTCTAAAGTGAAATAACCATTGTGTAAAATATTCGCATGCCTAGTTTTGCTGAAATGTACGATCTAATATAATATATTATAAGACCTGCATTGTTAACTACATTTTTCAGCGAATAAATATTTTGTATTGTTGTATGCTTAAGAGGGCAAGTTATCGACTTGAGAAGCTGGGGCTGAAAGCGTAAAGTGGCCCAGAACTGTACGAGTATAATAAATTAACATGTGATCATGCGTCGAAAGTGCTTTTAAGTCATTGACTTACAAATAAATGGACGACGGGTCTAATACAAAAACCACGAAAAAAATGTCCCAAGTCAACCTATTTAAAGGTAGTGACATGTAAAGGAATATGAAAAAGCTAAAACGTTGAATTTAAATTGTAATGTCATCGCCGTACTGTCTAATTTTGCTTGTTTCGCTGTCAGTCGAACAAACGAAGACTAAAGCGTGAATGACGCTCTGTATACGATTTTAACGCCCTATAAGTTCGGACACTTTTTAGCGCGGACCCGACGTCCATATAATTGTAAGTCAATGTTTTAAGTCATAAAAATAATACGAAGTACAAATCGTTGATCCAGATGAACAGGGTGTTATCTCAAAAACACAGATTTTTTCAGGAGAGCAATTTTAAAATTTCTTCTTGCATTATTTCAGCCGCAATTGTTATTTGATTCTCCTCATATGTTTTTTAAGCGTACAGATTTAACAGTATTTTCTAATACTTCTCATTCTTATTCAGTTTCGTAGTTTTATCAAAATCCTGAAATTGTTCAGATCGGGCTATAATATTACCCTTTTGAACATAAAATATTTATGATTCAGAGTTTTAACTAAAGTATTCATGCTTAATATTTTTAAACGAAAGAAGGAATAATATTCAAATTGATAAAACTTTGAGGAACATAGTAGTACCTCAAAAAATTACCCTGTAGTGTAGATTTCCATAACAATTCAATAAAAAAAATCCCAAAAATTGGAGAGACGCTGGGCGCTGCGCATAGTCAGTCGTGACCTTTGTATTTTTTCAGTTTTAAATATCATCATTTCACAATGTTTTCGCTTTTGAAGCACCGCAACGCGCTACCCTTGAAAGTGGTAGCTGAAAAACAGTGGGCAAATTTTGCACTGAGTCACGACCTATTTGGCTTGCTTTAGCACACACAAGCTGTTGATCGTCATGTTAGTATTGTTTTTATGTTGTTTTTTTTATTTGTCGTATTGCTGTTTGTTTTTATTTCATTTTCGTTAATTTTTATTTCTGTGTGTCTCTTTTAATCAATTTACTGTACTAGGTATATTGTTGTGTGTGTGATGCAAGACAATAAACGTTTTATCTATCTATCTATTATGAAATGAATTAAGTACTTATTTATCAAATTTTATAACTCTCCTGGTTAAGCATAAAAAAGATACCGATTAGTTCATTCCGTTACTACAATTTTCAAATCATTCTCCTGAAAAGTCATAATTTTACAGATACAATTCAATTCACCTCCGGTGACCACGAAGTTGGCAGTTATTTCCGCCAAAGAATAAGTTTAGCAATTCAAAGGGGAAGTGTTGCCCGCCTTCTGGGCGCGATACCCCAGGCTACGGCCCTCGTGGAAATTTTGTATTTACAAACTTTCTTACATTTTTTTATATATCTGCCTGATAAAACACTAGTTCACATTGTTCATGGCATATCACATTACAAATTTGGGATGGAACATTAGTTGTTGCAAAAAAGGCATCTAATGCAAAATAAGCACTAGAGGCACATCACCATTACTTGCTCAGGATGAATGAATGATGTTTATAACAAAAGGGTTTTAGCTTAATTTAATTAGAAGATTGAAAGCCATTTCATATAACACGTTGTTAAATAACACAAATATTTGAGTAAAATATAGTGCGTCGCCTTTAAATTCTGCCTTCTAAGAGCGCGTTCCTATTATATCGTAACGACAGATAGTCGTGCAGTTTAAAGTGTCTATCTGTCAAATAGTCATGATATGGGAATAGACTAGACGCGACAGTCATCCAACGATAAATAAAAAGGGAACGCGCCCTTACTGCTGTTTAGTTACCGCTATCATTATGTGGTAACAGTAGAGCGAAGCGCGTTACCGGTCTATGCAGAACGCCTGTGCGTGTGCGCACACACGATCCACAATCGATCCACGACGCGTGCTCGTCCCTCCTTCCATGCATGGACTACCCTGCCGTCTTACCTTACCATGCTGCCAGGTGCTAGGTTAAATATGATTAATTATAAATTTGAAAGTTGTGGAGTCTAATGTTGAAACGAAACTCTCGTGCGAATCTCAGCACAACTGGTGGTGGCTCCAGTAGAGTTGTGGAGCTAGGTGCTTCTAGCAATAGTTTCATGTAACCTAAAATTGGTAAGTACCAAATCTAAGTTACAAAACACTTTTCTAATAATCTAATACAAAAAAAGTGAGATTCACGTGAAATATGCTTAATTTAAAAAGAAATCCCGCCCTGTATCGTGCCCGGGGCAAAAGTTCCCATTATACTGGCAGCATTGCCTCGCTGGACAGCAATGGACACCTGCTGAACCAACCATGACCCAGAGCGGTGATCCTTTTCTAATTAATGTAAATAAATAGTAAATTATAACAATACTACTACATAATCGATCGAGAAAGATTACATTTCGCGCGGTGAAGCGGTTGGCGGGGTCACTTCCCTTGCGTGGTGCATATAACTTGAGACAGTTTTGCAAAACTTTACTAGATATCAGATCGAAAGAATTTTTTCTGAGTGTTCGATCTTTGTATAATTATAACAAACTAGTGGAGTAATTTCACAAAAAATAATTGCATATCAATTCAATAAAAATTTAAAATACAGTGAATAGCGACATCTCTCGCGAGGATTGGTAGCTGTAAAGGTACTAACTGGGTGATAAGTCTTTCACAGATTTATCATAGATGGCACTACGACTAAAACGTCGTTGAAAAACAAAATACAAAGATACGATGCAAGCACATAGAAAAATTCGTGAGGTCCGCTGGTTCGTTTCATGGCTTAGTTGGTATAGCGTCTGGCACGGTAAGCTTAGAAAACGTCGGTTCGAATCCGGCCGGATCGAAGGAATTTATTCTGAATGTTCGATCTTTGTATTAATAATTTGCTAGATACAGTTAGCCAGAATATTGAATAAAATATATGTTTTTAATATTTTTAGATGACTTACCACTATTTCTATTAGCAAATCAACACACTCTATTTCATTTTATATTTTTGATGTTGAGCTAACAAACTACCCGATATATACTACGGTAGTATATTCGGAATTCGGTAGAATATTTGTAATTGTAAGCAAAAATATAACTATACTCGTGCACTTATTTAGGCGAATGCTAAAAAAAGGTTAAATTATGATAACAACGTTCATAATATTAACCACTGGCCACATAAGTATACCAGAAGTTATTCTTTTTTTCAAATTAAACGTTCTGGTAAATGTGGCCACTTGGCCAGAGGTTCATATGAATATTATTATCATAAGTCAACCTTTTTTTGACGTTCCTTTAAATATGTCCATGAGTGTAATTTGTTCCGACTTTTTGTCTTTGTTTTTAATCGTTCCCGCATTCCAGAGGGAGGTATTACACTCTATGTGTGTCACTTGATGTTGATGTAAATGTACTGCTAATTTGTATCTGCTAATTTGAAATCTAAAGTTTAATATCTTTTCTACAACTGTCGGTAATACAACGTGGCATTCACTGGCTAAAACCTTCTTCTTAAGGAGACCCATGCTCACCAGTAAAACGAGTTATGATGATGACCATGAAAAAGAATTGTCTAATAATAGTTTATTATAGCACTAAAGACTGTGCCTTCATAATATGTTCAGAGAAAAATATTGCAACACTCATAAAATGTTATAAAACTAGAAACATCCGGAACTTATATAAAAGTTTATAGTATTTTTGTAGTTAATATAAAAGATAAAGTAGCTATATTTACAAGATTTCACATTTACTTTGTATTATTTAAGTTTAGTGCAGTAATATTGTTTTATTTGCATCGTAAAAAGTGTTGTTTAAACAACTGTTAAATACCTGTTTATTTTAAAATGTAAATTTTCGTGTAATTATTTATAAATATTTTTTTAAACTACAGTGAAATAAAAACTTTTATACTAAAGGTTATTATTCAGCTTTTGTGTACTTGGATGATAAAAATTCGTGATAGTGATCCCTTTAGACAGTGCAGGTCGTCTCGATCCATAGTGTTTTAAATAAAATATTTATTTACAAGTGTGTATAAATGTTTATTTACAAATGGTAACACCTAAGGTTCTTGCTCATTATTCACAAGGGAATCTGTCATACGAATGGGCAATTACATTATTTGTAATAATAATACTATTTGTATACCAAAACCAGGATTACATTGATTGACTTTCATTACATTTTATTTATTTACACTATAGTTATATGTTTGTTCGTTATTTGAAAAATAAATATATTTATTTATACAATCTCAGTATAGAGTACTAAAAACCGACCTCAAAAGTACGTGGAATTACATATGATTACCAAGTTTTATTGAAATCGGTTACCGGAAAGTGAGCAAACCCGAATTCATCCCCTAGTTCGCCACTATACGGGACTTGACACAGGAGATAATAAAAATCGGTTCTCACTACTCAAAGTATATGAAGAGAAAAACGCCTTGAATTGGAGAATAGCAAAATCAACCATTAAAATAATTGCTCCTTACAATAAAATTTAGGCGCTACTTTTAAAAAGAATCTTCATGCGTGAACAGCCACCTTTAGAGGAGGATGATTTTCTTCAAAATGAAATAGGTCTACTATGGAGGTATCCTCTTTCCAACAAAAAAAGAATCATGAAAATCGGTTCACAAATACAGGAGTTATCGCGTAATATACATACAAAAAAAAGCATACAGTCGAATTGAGAACCTCCTCCTTTTTTTGAAGTCGGTTAAAAAAAAGATTTAACATGGTGTGTGTTTGCGTGAGCGTGTTCGTTAGTGATGTATGTTTGCGTTAATGGGTGTGTAAGTGAGTAAATGTAGTGTAAAGGATATTAAAGTTTGTGACCATGTGACCTCCTCCATCGTCATTCCACCTTTTTATCACCTTTTCTCTGGTTCCTGGTCACTTCTTTTCAAATTTTGAATCGTTCTTTAATACCTTTGCCTCTTCATTCTCACTTTGTTTTGTCCCGTCATCACTTTCTGCTTAATCTCTGAAGCGAACACTCCTGCTTTTGATCCGTTTACCAGTTTTCATTTTAAATCATGTGCCTATTTAATACCACTAAAATCTAGTAATATTTGTAAAATACGGCCCTTTCGGGATAAGTCTTCTGTCTTATCATGTTATAGTATTTAAGTAAGAAGCGTTTTTTAATATTGCACCCGTTTTTATACCATTTTTTGTTACAGCCTAGCTTTCACCTTTATTGTATACAATAAATTTATTAATAATATTTTATTGTTCTCTATTGGCGGTTCACAACCTTTTCAAGTTAATTATTTATACGAGTATTTAAATATTATAACAAATATTATTAATTAATAATACTGATAATTTGGTGTACTAATTATCTGTATAAAATTTTTTACTTTTTATTTTGATAATGTACAGGTAAGCTACGATAAAAGCCTAAATACTAGAAACATAATAAAACTAGGATTTTTAAATCATATGAATAAAATTGGGTCTCTGCGGCAAGGTGCCCAAGATGCTGGCAGCGTTCCCCCTTTGTATGGCTATGCTAATGCGTTGGGCAAGGTAACTGCTGGGCCTTGGGTTTCCCAGACAGTCTATTACTTTTTTAGACAAAATTTTGTACAGATGAAGGGCACTGGGAGCCCACGGGCCAAGGGTTTCGACTCCAAAGGCTGTAAATAGGTAGTCAGAGCCGAAATCCTGGTACTTATTACTTTTTATTCTTTCCGCCAGATCAGCAGCGGAGCCAGCGCTCTTGTTGGTGTGCTTGAGATAGAATGGGGCAAGTGTGTCGGCACATGTGGCGTCCCAGTCCAGTGCCCGCCCATACTCCAGGGAATGAGAGTCATTCCGTTCGGGCGTTTGCCATCTGTCCGCGACATGCCGCTTGGCTCGAGTGTAGCGGCCTGTATGCCGGGAGATACTGCCAGCGCTCATCTGATAGGAAAGATCGTGGTGACCTTTGGGTCACGTAAGGAAGGATAAGTAGAAATAGAAATAGAAACCATTTATTGTAACGCCAAATTATAAAAAAAAACAAAGACTAATATAGCTAGAACAGAAATAACACCGGTTAAAAAAGCATTTAAACAACAAGTTACATAATACTATACTGACATGTGTGCGGCTGTGGCGTGTACAAAAAAAAAAGGCTAGGTTGTGACGCTGGTTGGAATGGGCCCTAGTCGAGTGAGCGAGAGTGACGGACGTATACAGACAAAAAATAAAATAAAATAAACTACGTAAATACTTATATTATAAGTGTGCATAGTGTTATTGCAGTGTGTACTCTTATATCGAATAAATACTTACATAATCTTTGCAATATATACATACAGGTGTAGTGTAAAAACAAATTAATAAAATATTTAATACATATTTAAAGTACATTACATCAAATATACAAAAAATATTATCTACTTTTTTTTATAAGCAAGGGTAAGTGCTCTGGCACTTACGTCTTTGTCGCAAGGACACCGATGTGGAGAGCAAACTGGGGCACCAAGGAGGAGGCCTGCAGCTTTGCGAATGATCTCGGCGCTCAGGAAGGTAATAGGTAGTTATAGTACTGATAATTTAAATACATATTGTGGAATTTCGATTTTGGGTCTTCTTCGGTTTTGTTACCAAACACTATGTAGAACAGTTAACACGCGTCCAATTTTTATAAAAGACAAAGAAATTCAAAGGAATTTTAAAAGCTACTTAGTAAATCAAGGAACAAGAGAAGTTTATTGCGCTATACAATATCCACTCGAGTCCAGTCAAGCGGTCAAGCGTGAACAAAGTTATCTCCGCGAAACTTATACACATATTGAGGTTATATCCCAGAGATAAACGACAAAATGTTGAGGTTTAAACATAAATTAGGTTTAACAAAGCTTTGATACCATTGTTTTAAAAGTAAATTTAAATTGACATACACGTGAAGCTGTAAATACAACCTCCCAACATCGAGTAATATCTATAACTAGAAATAGAGACGAAATATAATTTAATTTGTTTGCGAACTATTCTGCCATATCATTACTGTAACAACTGCGCTTCGATTGGGTAGCCCGAATTCAAAACAATTGACGGGTGTCTTCAATGGGTCTCGTCAATTGTTTCACTTCAAATCGACCAGTTAACTTGAGCTTAGCTATAATGGACGAAAATTGCAAAATTACATGTTTAATTACCGATGAAATTTGATTCCGTTTATTTGGAATTAGATGTTTTGCCCCACACCATCCAATGGAACAGCACGCAATTGTTAGAGATATTATCTTTATTACAATAAATACAGAATATTTTTTAAATATACGGGAACGTACACACTGGTCAGTTGTTGGCGTTGTCTATATTTCAGTGCAAACGAGAGTTGACATTCATAAGTGATGTATCACTGATGAGTTACCAGGAATATACGGCCCTTATTTCGTTTATATTTCTGGTTATATACCCGATGCCTCTCAAATACTCATAGACATAATTTTGCGGAACACCAAAACAGGTTGAATTATGATAACGACTTCAATCTATACTAGACATGAAAATTCACAGCAACTACATTTTCCAAACAGTTCCAAACAAAACACTATAATGGTGATAGTGATTTAATATTAATCAAAAACCACAACATCCCTTACCGAATCAATATGCATAATTTTAAATTTATGTTCACATAATTGTTCAAATACGAAATGGCATCTGCGTTCGCCATCTTGAATGTTTGACAACCAACTAAAAGATGTGCAGCGTCATCACTGCATATCAGTGAAACACAATGTGTTTCTGAAACGCCGCATCATCGAGTATATAACCGGAAATAGAGACGAAATGTCATTTAATTTGTTTGAAAACTATTCTGCCATATCATTACTGTGACAACAGCACTCGCCGAGTTCGAAACAATTGACGGGTGTCGTCAACTGTTTCATTTCAAATCGACCAGTTAACTTGAGCTTTGCTATAATGGACGAAAATTGCAAAATTACATATTTAATTACCGATGAAATGTGATTCTGTTTGTTTTGTAATTAGAGGTTGCTGTTTTCCCACACCACCGAATAGAACAGCAAGACATTGTTAGAGATATTATCTCTATTACAATAAATACAGAATATTTTTTGGAATATACATAGACATACACACAGGTCAGTAGTTGGCCTGTCTATATTTCAGTGCAAACGAGAGTTGATATTTATAAGAGCTGTATCGCTAATATGTTACCAGGAAAATATGGCCCTTATTTCATCTCTATTTCTGGTTATATACTCAATGGACCACGTATACCAGGACGCTAAATTTGAAAATAGAATGATTTCAATTGTCACTTCATTTCGATTACACGTTCTGGTATTTGTATAGTGGTACATAATTAAGAACAGTGTTAGGTAAAAAAAAAGGTATCATAATACCAAGGAACATCTACCAAAAAGAACAGTGGTAAACTTTCATACAAATTTTTGTGTTCGTTGAAATTAGTAGATCCAAGACGAATACAATATATTCAAGAATTTACTAAACTCTATACATTATATAATAGGGGTTAAAGTATGAAATTGCCGATTTGTACTGAAA
>NW_020654810.1:5256979-5285646 GCF_003589595.1 Hyposmocoma kahamanoa | reverse complement strand
ATTGCAATAAAACGGCAATTTCATACTTTAACCCCTAATATATATAAGGTCAGATGAGATAAGAAGAACATAGTAATACTATTTATTTATTCAGTTCACGAACACTATACACATTATACAGCGTGTCCCAAAATTCAACGATAAGCGGGCGCTGGAGGGTGGACCTGCGCATAACTACTTGAGGAAAAATAAGAAAAAAAATTTATATCATTTTTTTTAAATTACGATAAAAAAATTGTTATTCTTCGAAAATTTACTCCCTTAATGATATTTTAAATCACCACAATTTTTCAGATTTTTCTGATGTTTTTATTTTAACGGCCACCTAAGTAGTACTGCTGTCTACCACAACTCTTAAAATTCCCAGAATGCCTGCAATTTTACAAAAAAATCTATCAAAATATTTTTTTCCTTGAAATTTTGAAATATTTTTACCTGCAGTCGACTTTCACTCATCGTTTTGTAAAAAAAAGTATGGACACCACTGCGGCAAGTATTTTTAAAAATTGACGCAACTAACCAAGATTCCAAAATGGTATAATACTTTAAGAGAACTAGGCGCAAAAAAATATTGGTACCATTTCTAAGAAAGACTAAATTTCTTGATTATTGTTCTTATTCATAATAATCACTTTCACTATGTGCCGAAAAAAGATTATTTGATGCAATTTCTTGGAATTTCAATGGCACATGTGCGTAGTCGATACAATTTAGAAATTAGAGAGAGAAAGATAGCGAGAGATATACGTTAGAAAGAGATAGATAGATGCCCTTTGTTGAATAACAATAAAGCAGGTACTTAAAAAAAATGTTGCAAAAAATATTCGTACCATTTTTAAGAAAAACTAAAATTCTAAATTATTGTTCTTATTTATAGTAATCACTTTTAATATTTGCCGAAAATAGGTTTTTGTTGCTGAAAAATGTTGAATAAATCAAAACAAATGGTATTTCTTCATTTAATTTATTTATTGCAAAATTAACATTATAGTAAATGTTCAAATTGTTTGCCACCAGCATTAATACATGCACGACATCGCCTTAAAAATGGTCGTTTTATCTGTCGTGCATATCTTCTACCGTTGATATGAGCCGCAGCTTGATTGACTTTTTGCCGAAGCTCGTCCTATGTTGTGATGGGTTTTGCGTAAATCCTGTCTTTGAGACAACCCCAATAGAAGAAATCCAGGGGGTTTAGGTCGGGTGAACGGGGTGGCCATAAGATAGGACCAAGTCGCCCGATCCAACGCCCAGGATATTCTTGGTTTAAGTATTCTTGCACAGGACGGGCGTAGTGAGCTGGGTAACCATCATTTTGAAACCGCATGTTTTGTACATCACTTAAGAGGATGTCTTCTAATAATTCTTGCAAATCATTTTGTAAAAAGTTCAAATAACTATCACCATCTAAGTTTCCTTGTAACTCAAAGGGCCCCATCACTTTTCCATTTAATATGCCTGTCCATAGGTTAACCTTGAATTGATATTGGGATTTGTCTTGTCTCATCAGGTGCGGATTTTCATTGCTCCAACTATGTAAATTGTGAAGATTTAAATAGCCATCTTTCTTGCAGGTTGTTTCGTCCGACCATAGAACTTTGTCTAGGAACTGGGGATCTTCCCGGTGTTTTTGCAGCATCACACGGCAAAATGCGATCCGTAGTGGATAGTCCCGAGGCAATAACGTCTGCACGCGCCTATAGTGATATGGGTGGAGCTTGTGACGTTTCAGAATTCGATGTGCCGTACTTTTTGGGATTCCCGTAGCTGCTTCTATGGTACGTACTGAGGTAGTTGCATCAATGTTTATTTCATTGAGAACTTCTTCATCGCATTCCGATTTCGGTCTTCCAGCGTTTCTTCTGGCAGATGGAAAATGACCCTCCGAAAACGCTCGATGCACATTCAAAAATACTCGATAATCCGGGTATCTTTCAGTGTTTGGGTACCTTTTGTCGATACAATCTGCTGGCAGCGTTAGCATTGCACCGACATTCTCCATAAATGAGGTGCATGTTAGCGTATTCCACCGGTGTGTATGGTAGCGGCATGATAAACGATAATCAGTTCAAAATACGCCAAAACTCCAAAACACAGTCCAAAGTGATGCCAGGTCAATTTAGTTTGCAGATCACTTAAATCCAGTCCAATAAGCCAAGCCAAAAGTCGTTAGTACGAGAGCTACGTCAATTGATTACGGAAAGGTGCGCAGCAAACAAAGGAGCAGAGCGTACTGACTTGCTGAGCACCGGAACTTCTCTACCTGCGTTATTGCTATTCAACAAAGGACATCTATCTATCTCTTTCTAACGTATATCTCTCGGTATTTTTCTCTCTCTCTAATTTCTAAATTGTATCGACTACGCACACGTGCCATTGAAATTCCAAGAAATTGCAACACATAACCTTTTTTCGGCACATAGTAAAAGTGATTATTATGAACAAGAACAATAATCAAGAATTTTAATCTTCCTTAGAAATGGTACCAATATTTTTGGCGCCTAGTTTTATTAAAGTATTATACCATTTTGGAATCTTGGTTAGTTGCGTCAATTTTTAAAAAACTTGCCGCAGTGGTGTCCGTACTTTTTTTTTACAAAACGATGAGTGAAAGTCGACTGAAGGTAAAAATATTTCAAAATTTTAAGGAAAAAAAATATTTTGATGGATTTTTGTGTAAAACTGCAGACATTCTAGGGTTTTTAAGAGTTGTGGTAGACAGCAGTACTACTTAGGTGGCCGTTAAAATTAAAACATCAGAAATATCGGCAATGTAGAATATGAATGTTAACTTTACTATTACAATTTGAATCGTATTAATCGTATTAAATTTAAAACCATTTCAATAATATGAATAAAGCAGAAAATAAAAAAATCAAATCCAAAATAAAGTAATTAAGGCATAAGTATATACATATATATATTTAAGATGTTTTAAGATGTCAGGGACTTGATAGAATGTCTAAATTTGGGCAAACTATTGGAAAAGATGTCAACAGTGTTCATACACCTACTGTTATGCAGACGTGCCAGTCTAGCCAGAGATGCACAGTGGCCCAAATTGGAGTAGGAGCTTGGAGTACGGAATAGGTTAAAACTTGCCCCTTGACCTTAACAACCTACGCGGTATGTTAAAGCCTAGTTCGTTTAGTAATTCAGGCGTATCTAGCCTATCTACTAATATATTGCCTTTGTTGTATGTGTTTATCAATCACAACGATAAATTTAATTCTTACGATGTATTTGCTGAAAACGTGCAAATTGCTATATTCTTTTATGGGCAATGTATATCGTCGTGTTCAAATTTTCAAAACTGTTAAATATATTTTTTCCACCATTTGAATTTGGAGCATCGTAGCGACATCTCTTTAAAATCGTTTAAACAAATTTGTTTGTCTATTTTATCGACTGAGGGACAAAATGGGTAAAAAATTAGGGCACCAAAAATTTGTAAGAGACTTAACCATTGTTCTCTGTAATGATAACATTGAAAATGCTAAATAACTCTATCAACTATTATTTCGTTATTTCCTTTCTATCCTTATAACACCCCAAGAAGGGGATAAATTACCACCGTGACAAGCAGATAGACTAATCACATATATATACGTACGTACATATGCTTAATGCCTTGAAATAGGCAGAGGCAAGAGGGCTATCCTGATAAACATCCGTCGCCTTATCTACACCACGAATGCTATAAACACGCTCTTCGGGTAAGGGTAGACTTGTTAAATTTGAGAAAAAGACGCATGGTAGATAACAATTTTATCACCATGTAAGCAAGATAGTTGATTAAGTCAGGGTAGAAGACTTGACCCATCAGCGACCATCTCCACAGGAAGATTGCTGCTTTATCATCAACATATACCCAAAAGGATGCAGGCACAATAACGAAACTATCCAAATTAATGTGATCGCTGACGAATATTTATAATTGACATTGGACCGAAAATTTAGTTCGACATTTGTTCATTACTGTAAATATTATTTTAAGGCATGATGTGGTGTTACCACGTGTACGTTTCAATCAATCTGATTTTTTTACGATATCAAGTGACGGGAGAAATAAGTCGCGCGGCTGGTGGTCAGCTCACCTATCCATAAAAGTTGCAGTGCCACAAATCACAAACACTTGAGGAGTACTGCCACTGCGACCATCTAATCTGAGACACAAAGTTGGCAAGCCGCATGTGCCTATAGTTTTTGCCTTTTCGCCCACATTACTGCTTGCAGCAGATATAGGTACGGTAGCAGTACTTCCCTGGACAAACTCTTTCTTCTTTAGTATAAATATAGAAAATATATGAAAAGATAGTAGAGAACAGACGAAACTTAGGAGTTGAGGAAGTGGTCCTTGACACGTTGTTTGAAGGAATCAAGAGAAGGGGATCGTAGAACCGATTCAGGGAGAGAATTTCACTAAAATAATTGGAATAAAAGTTTGAGGTTAAAGAGGGCTAGGCTAAGAATAAGTAATTTGGCCCTTTCCACATTCAGTTCATAACATCGCGTCCTTTTTGTTAATTGAGCATTAAGTAAAAGTGCCATCAACAAAAAGGTTATCTCTGTTAATAGTTTTAAGAAGGGGCAAGTTTATTACTTCATTCAATACAGGGTGTTCACGCTCGAGTGAAGCGTAAAATTTATCTGCCACACTTATCTCGCCTCCAACTGTCTATAGGAGGCGATTTGCCCGTGACGGGGATGTAACGACGTCCGCACGACGGGTGTGGAGCACTATCATGTAATACGGGTAAAATTTCCATTCTTGCAGATCTGCCGTCACGAATCGTACTTCCGTTTCTCATTTAACACTATCTTTACGCATTTAGGACGAAAATAGTTTAAACACTGCCAGCGTCTGTATTGGTGGAAATAATCGGAATGATCATTATAAATAAGTTCGATTAATGAAGATCAAGTTATCTTGAGATAATGAAATGTATGAAGGCTGAGTTTAAACCCATTTGTAATGAAAAATAAAATAACATTTCATCGACGTGGCTTATGGCAAACGTCAAAGATATAATGAACGTCCTGATTTCTCGGTCGAGCGAGCTGCGGACGAGAATCCTGCCCGACACTTGCTTGAGATTATGTTGTTTTTTATTTATATACTTTTATATGTACTACGCAATATTGCTGCACAAAAGGAAAATTTTACATAAAATTCTTAACTATGAAGCATCTTCGCTTCACTCTCCAGGTTTAAATAAAGAAAATGTTTTTATTTAGTTAAGTTTTTTAAGAAATAATTGGAACGGTAACAAAAGGTACCATACTTGTACACATCAGATCCTCCCTCTTAACTTTGACGAGGACTCTGGTCGCCAGCATCTGGACTGTGTGCCTCTTCCAGACTTACCCGGTGTCAGTTTGGAGCTCGTAATGTAGTTGGCCCAACTTCCTCCTTATTGTTGCAAAGACCCATTTAGGACCACCGGGAATGTAGTTCCGAGCATGTACTCTCTGGCCCTTCTGGAGAGTCCGTAAGAGAGTCCGTAACAGACGTGACAAATTGCGTGCCAGATGTAGAGATGTGGAACGATGACATAAAGAAAATGTAGCTTTGTATCCAGCCATGTATATATCACATTTAAAGACTCGGCCATTTTATTTTCACGTAAAACCCGAAAACCAAACTATTGAACACTATTTTCTTCTATTTACTTTCCAGTTTCGAACTCTTGCCACATATTTTCTTTTTAGCAGCAGACTAGTTTAAACTCATGGCTTACTTAGTTCTCAGTTGTTTCCGATGTTGTTCACGATAGCGAGGTGTAGTCTACTAGTTCTATTTAGTTCCAGTTTCAAGAGTTTCGTTACACACAACGTGACTTTAATATTCTTGTTTTGTATATTGACGATAAATAATATCGAGGGGTCCGACGCTAAGCCCAATAACTATGTAAATTTTCGTAAATCGCATTATCTATCTTGTTATAGTATCTATCTTCAAAATTTTTGCAAAAACAATAACTACTTAGACGAAACATTTGTTCTATTAAGTTCTAATTAGCACAAATTTTGCAGGACAAATTAAATTTATGTGCTCCTATGAATAGAATTGAACGGAGTTGTCAAAAAGCACAACAGTGTAAACAGTTTAAAGTTACAAAGTTCGAGATTTTTAGTGACTGTATAACCTTGATTGAAACTTTCACGATTATCACACATTATTAGATTTTTAATTCGGGACTTAATCAATGAATAGAACATATTCTATAATTATTTCGACGTTTCGGACGTATTGCAACACCTATGGTCTCGAAGGGACTAAAGAGGTGTCAGCATTTTCTAGCCGTGCGAGTTTTTCAAACTACCCGCACTTGATCTTCATTATTTATTTGTTCACTAGGGTTGTCACTAGACTGACACACAACACTCACGACATCCGGCGACTTATCGGGCGATACTTGATATCGTTTACATTTTTTGATAACTAAGACGATAAAAACTTAAAACCGACTTCTCGGTTGAAACTACGGTGTTTTTTAATTTCAATAGCTTCACTGCTGATTCTGCTATAGTGATGACGTTCTATAGAAAGGACCTTGGGATTATGAAGCTCAATCCAATGCAGTGGTTTGGTCCTGATTCCAGCAAAAGCTCAGCTATTGCAGACTTATTGAGCTGACGGTTCTTAACAGCCGCAATTTGTTCTATGACTCTTTCCGCTATGGTGCGGTTTGTCTGCCCAATATACGAACTCCCACAACCGCAACCAATCTTGTAAACGCCCAGAGAGGGGATTGAAAGGGGATTACATCCTTAGGTAATCTCCCATGCCTAAAGTCGAATATCTAAACTCGCGAGGAATGTGAATTTCCGAATTAAAAATCAAATAATGCGATGACCTAAATAATAATTTATTCAAAATTGAGACTGATCTGCTTTGTACCATGTACTATTTATATAAAATTGTGTTTTAACATAGCAACATTAACATTTCCATACATTGATGAATCTGTATAAATTGCTGTATTAGGGCCACCACAAACCGGCGAACGGAAGAGGATATAAAAATTCCAATATATATTTTATGTTTTTTCTATTGAAATTAGGTACAAATTTCAATGCTCCAAGATCTTTGCGATTTAAAGCTTTGGGTGGCACTGCAAGTGTTATGGATAGGCCACCAGGCCCACGACTAGTTCGTGCCGCCGTTTAATATCATTTGTGAATAATTAGACTTTATGGGTATAGTGTGTTTACAAATTGTTGCAGGAGCGCCTACAAAAAAATCATGAAAACTTTGTATGCCACAAGGCGGATCAAATCATCAGCTTGCACATATTCAATGCTGGATATAAACCTCCCTTTGAGCACGCTAACTCTTCCAGCCGCTGCCAGCCACCTTTCTCAAGTCGTTCGTCCATCTTGCCGCAAGAAAATACTTTGCAACACCCGCACTGAGCTATGGCTGTTTGGTTTGCTGACTTTGTAATTAGATGTTTTGCTGTTTTTCCCACACCTTCGAATAGTACAGCACATTACAATAAATACAGAATATTTTTTGGAATATACGGATACGTACACACAGGTCAGTTGTTGGCGCTGTCTATATTTCAGTGCAAACGAGAGTTGATATTTATAAGTGATGTATAACTGATGTACCGGGGATGTATGACCCTTATTTCGTCTCTATTTCTAGTTATATACTCGATGTGGAAAGTCAATAAACGTGTTCTGTCTATTTATCTACTACGTTTGCCTTGACGTGGTCGCCACTCCAGAACAAGTCTCGTCAGTTATCCGCCCTCCTGCAAACATCTCCGGCCCACTATCACTTAAGCTTACTGATTTTGTGAGCTATGTCGGTCACTTAAGTCCTCAGACGTGATTTCATTAGAGATTCGGTACACCAAAGAAGATAAGCGCATTTTCGCACTGCATCCGATTCGTATTCATTCCGAATCCGAGATTATACAAATCTAGAAAACTCGGACCCGCTTCGGATATCGCTTGTGCATTAAGTCCGAAACACGAATATTGCTTGTACACCTAGAGATAAAATGATCCCTGTAACATTCCGGAACTTCATTTCTCGGATGCGGAACTAATACGAATCGGACGTAGTGCGTAAATGCCTAAGGCGAATCACAGTTTGGATTAACACCCAAAATTATGAGGAGACTGAGCAACTTCTTCTTATCCTCAAATAAAACATTTGTCATTTAACTATTCCCAACTCGTAGTTCTCTCGCCTCAACACATTGGCACACTATACATTACACTCACCCCAAACGTACAATTACTTACTTACTTACTTACTTATACACCTAATCAGTAACACATTCACCTTATAAACACTCACACATTCATTCTCACAATTTTCATATTGTTAGTTTACTTAGTGTTGAACCGTAAGAGGGTTTTTAAATACTTAGTTTAGTTCACTAGTACTTTTATTATTCTAAATCAGGAATATTCCACCAACTTTTATAATTTTTTGTCCTTTGTTACAACTTCAATGCCACAACCACATTGCTCAACTGCAGAGTGGAAGTCTGGTGACCCGTAATTCAGTTTTTCTATACCTATCTCGGGCACCAGTCTCTCACAAAACAGTCTGACCAATTTTTAGTCTAGTATTAACCTTAAGTTCCCTGCTCTAAAGCCTGTTTTTTTATTGAGAAATAAATAAAACGTCATCTCATTTCACAGTAATTCAAAATCCATTCTTCTAACGCCTTTATAGTCTGTGCATTGCAAAGAAAAAAAATGATTTAATGATTAGGATTTCAAACATCAGAAATTTAAAAGCAAAATAACTCGGCCGCAACATATTGGGCACACAAAACCACAACGTCCAAGAGAACGTGCATTACATCAATCTTGGTCCGAACTAAGTGCGTTACAGCATCCCGCACAAGTTTAAATCTTGTTTCGCCGACGCGGAGAAAAGATTAACTGTTTAGAGTGGTCCAATTAAGGGCGACCCGGCCCGTTAATGGACACAGAGACGTAATCAGTGATTAGATTTGGGGATAATTGATTAGCAACACATTTAGTTATTTCAACGTACAGAAGTATTTATTTTTCCCCAACTCTAGATACCATACATCGATGCCAAACCTCTGGGACTCAACGTGTTTATTAATAAATAACATGCCTCTATGAAGTGGGCTATTTCGATACATTTCGATACGGGGTGTATGTAAGACTGTTTGTTGGATACTCTTTAGTATTTTTAATTATTTTTTATTGTTTTGGTTGACGTGGGGTTTGTATATATTTTTGATTTGATGTCATTAACTTACAATTATATGGACGTCGGGTCCGCGCTAAAGTGTCCGAACTTATAGGGCGTTAAAATCGTATACAGAGCGTCATTCACATTCTTCGTTTGTTTGACTGACAGCGAAGCAAGTAAAATTAGACAGTACAGCGATGACATTACAATTTAAATTCAACGTTTTAGCTTTTTCATATACCTTGACATGTCACTACGTTTAAATAGGTTGACTTGAGACTTTTTTTCGTGGTTTTTGTATTAGACCCGTCGTCCATTTATTTGTAAGTCAATGTTTGATGTGTAAAATTTTGTCATTGAATTTTGGGAACTAGCTTTGAAAACTACGAAATACATACAATCATACAGTCCACTAGTTTTGTAGCCTTCACTGTTTGTATTTTAGCGATCACTGTTAACAAATTCAAATTCAAAACCTAATCATTTTAACGTCCTCTGATTTCTATCGTACCTACATCAAATTTCAAATCGATCAATCAAGTGGTATTAAAATAAATATTCATTTTATGGCTAAGACCCATGGAAAAGAGCTGACGATATTTAAACAGCTGAACTGTTTGTTATAATTATTAATACAAAGATCGAACACTCAGAAAAAACACTCAGAAAAAATTCCTTCGATCCAGTCGGATTCGAACCGACGTCTTCTTGCATACCGTGTCAGACGCTATACCAACTAAGCCATGGAACGAACCAACGGACCTCACGAATTTTTCTATGTGCTTGCGTCGTGTCTTTGTACTTGGTCTTTCAACGACTTTTTAGTCGTAGCGCCATCTACGAGAAATCTATTGCAGATTTAGCACCCAGTTAGTACCTTTACAGCTACCAGTCCTGGCGAGAGATGTCGCTATTCACTGTATTAATTACATTTTTATTGAAATGATATTCAATTATTTTTTGTGAAATTACTCCACTAGTTTAATTAAAAATTAAATAATCCGGTCGGATTCGAACCGACGTCTTCTTGCATACCGTGCCAGACCGGATCGAAGGAATTTTTTCTGAGTGTTTTTTCTGAGTGTTCGATCTTTGTATTAATAATTATAACAAACTTGTGGAGTAATTTCACAAAAAATAATTGAATATCAATTCAGTAAAAATTTAATTAATATAGCTGAACTGTGTTCATCAAACGTAGGACCATCCCTATTATCATCATAGCTGGACAAAGGCCTCTCCCAGTGCGCGCCATTTCGCCCATTTCCTCAGCTCGTTGCATCGCATTCGCAAATCGTCACTCCATCTGACCATATGACGTCCTGCACTACGTTTGCCGAGCCGTGGTCTCTACTCAAGAACTCGCTTCCTTCATCGATTATCAGTTCTCCGACAGATACGGCCAGCCTACTGCCACTTCAGTATGTAAACGGCCATAATTCTCTGTCGGATAACCTCGATCCCTCTTATATTAGCTTTCAAATAAAGAAAAACTATCTTAACGATTTATGATCAGTCCAGCCGTTTGAGAGTTTTTTTTATACCAAGTGACACGACGAACAAGTCGTCCGCTTGATGAAAAGATCTGAAAGGGACTGCCACTACGTTCGTCACCCTGAGACATAAGTTGACAATAACTATATGCCTGTAATTTGACCAAAACGTTACCAGAGACACCATAGACAGATAAACAGATAAATATTTCGAACTTCTAACCCCCTTATTTTGCGTTGCGGTTTAAAAATTGAGTCTTATCTTACACACCTATCGTATAAAAGTCTTATCCATAATTAACTTTGTTGGGATATCGATATCCTAATGACTATATCTTCAAAATGACCTGATCAGCATAAGAACTAGATGAAGCATAATCTATCTTGGCAAAACTAGAAGTGTAATAGATTGCACACCCAAGGCTGAGGGTGTTTATGACTCGAGGCTTGTAATTCTTACCGCCAGTGCTACATAAAATGTTTTTCATCACATTTGGAAGGAAATAGAAATAACGATAAGTTATTTCTTGTATGAATAAATATAGCTTCAGAACACAACATTTGCGGATTTTGCAAATTACGGGTTTTTTGTTCTTTTGAAACAGATTCCCAGTTATTCTTCTGTAGAGAACACAACTCGAACTAAAATGTCATAACAGGCACAGACGCATGCAGCCACAATGTATTATATTTAAAATAAATATAAATTCTAAATTCTAAAAATACTGCAGAATTTGAATTCACAAAATAAATTTAGAAAAATGTTAGTTTTTGTATGCTTTAAGTTTGTGCGAAAAATACGTTCAGATTTTTCGCGCATACAAACTTTTTGTTTAATCTTCAAGTACCTAATTAATTAATTTTTTAATACAGTTGCTCAAAACGTGGTATTTTTCGTACTACAAATCGTGCCGAAAGTTGGATTTTTCGCACTAGCACTATTTAGTTTTCCATTTTTTTTTAATTTACTGTTGTTTGAACTCTTAAACATAGAACTAAAGAGGTTATATATTTATTAAATATTTATGTACTTTGTGACGTCATTCGTCATTGAAACTTATATTTACTTGTAAACATCTTATTTGTTTAAACTGCATAGGTGTTTTATAAAACAACGGGTTACATTTAAAAATACCAAAATATTTTCCATAAAGATGGATGATTGAGTATTAAAAGAGTATTAACGATGACCGGATGTGAGTATTACACGAGACCGCTGCGCGCCGCGCCATTAAAATAGTAATTTTAATGTGGCTGAATACTGGCAACGGTTGCCATTGTACTCTGAATTTTTATCAGACAAAAAATAAAATGAGTTTTTTTTTAAATACTATTTTATTTTACGAGATTCGCTCTGGACCTTTTGGAGGGAAAAGTTTCGTTTTTATTTTGATTTTCAATTATTTTGTGAAATTTAGTTTAAAGTTGAATAGGATATTGTGCCTTAATCTAAGATTAAAACGCGAAATTATACGAATCTCGAACTAGAATACCCGTATCGGCCCGTTTTAAGGAATCCCGAGTCAATCCAAGCACGCCGCCTCAAATTGCCTATCCTCTTTGTGGCGGCCATATTTACAGAAACATAATTAAACTTCATGTTTAGGCTGATGGCTTTGCCAAAGCCTTAATAAATAAAAATAAAAATAAATTATTTTACTTTCAATGTAGTTTTTTCGCAAATGTATTAAATAACATTAGATAACGTCGTTTGATACACGTGTGGATTTATCATTTTCACTTGTCTCGAGGCTCGAGACTCGTGAATAATGACTAAGTTCCGCACTTGTATCAAAATTAACTATTAATCTTCAAATCTTGACGTAAAAAATCCACAGGGCGATAATATAATGAAAAAACCCGTGTGCATAATTTATGACATTACGGTCTGCTTTGCATGCATGTCATGACATTGTTTACGAATAAGTGTGATGAAAAAATCGTAAACAACTTTTGGTTCATGACATTTTGTAAAACTAGATAAATTTACTAAAAATAAAGGTTTAAGTTTTTTTTGTAACATCAGACACTTTTTAGACCAGCATCATTACATATTTTCGTTTTTGTGGTAAACTAATGGCTTGACCATGGGTTTGAATCTGAGATTCTCAAAATTTATGTGCGAAATTAAATTTGAAATTTACCATGAGATTTTCGGTGAAGGAAAATATCGTGAAACCTGCACGTCGAAGAGGTGTACAACCCTCGGAAAATGTGTGAAGTTACCCCCTTGCCTGAGAGGAGACCAATGCCCAGCAGTGTGATGTATAGGTTAATTTATTTTTTTATTTTATTTATTTTTAGGTTACAAAAGACCCATAAACACATATCTTTTAGACTAACATGCATAATAATATAATAAACTATATATTTATTTACACTTATAGACCGCGACGTGTAACGCAACGTGGGTGTCCGATAGCCGTCTTCGAACCATGACACCCGTCTGCCAAAAGTCTTCCTTCTTGAAAGTCGACAGATGTTGAGTAGGTAATGAATTAATATTCACATTGTGGCGAGACTCCAACTACTCGACACTCAGGGCAGCATTGACTGTCGCTCGTATGTACTCCACAATATCCGCAGACTTTATAGAGCATGAAGCCGTGACACGTATAGCAACGTCGTCGGTACCGGTGAACGCAATAGATGATTTAATGATGATATTTTATTGATGGTGAATAAGTTTTGTACGAAAGTAAAATGTGTTGAATTATTATAAGTCAAAAAACAAAAGTTGTCGTTTATGATGTTAATAATATAGTCGTAGGTTGTTAATATTTTTACAAATGATCCTGTACAGTAGTGTCTTATTACAACTCTGTGTGTTTTAATCTAGATTTACTTTATCCTAGATATACTTATTATATAATTTCCCAGTTTTATGCTCACTTCGTCTTCGCAAATTGACACTAATGCCCTAACTTTTCTCCACAACGTCCAATAATATCCGACACTGTATACAAATTCACCATATCTTGATATTTGACATATTTCCTAGTTTTATTTAATACGAACTGGTGCACGCTACTTTATCTACGTAGAATAAGTATTTCAAGCAGCTTTTATGCTATACTAATTTTCATAATGTTATTGGTTTTCCATGTCAATTTTCATCCCCTATTTCAACCCCTTTAAGATTTATTTTTGTGATAAAAAGTAGAGTATGTCATTCTTCTAGGTCCCATCTACCTCTATACCAAAATTTATCAAAATTGGTTCAGTAGTTTAGGCGTGAAAACATAACAGATATTACTTTCGTATTAGTAATATTTTATTCTATTTTTAAGTTTCTGGCTTCTCTTGAAGAATGGTATGGCATGGTGTAACGGACTGCAGTTGTCCGCAATTCGATGTTCAGGCGCCTGTTTTGCATGTGGTTCTCTTGAAGAAATTTATAATATAGCATAGCCGGAAAAAACAAAAAAGCACTTAGCCTAACAAGTGGCACCTGGGCGACAATTAAACACAACGTTTATGAACACACAAGATACTAGTACACTTTATTTCACCGGTTAATTATTGTCCACGTAAAATTGAGCACGAAACGTAATAAATTACTTTAAAATATTTATAATATTTGATGATACGTGGAAAATTTTAGCCAAGCCGGTGGGAGTGGAGTTATATAGACACGTTGCTACTGATAAATACATAAAATACAGTCTAAGAGCTTCGTCTAGCACCAGTGTTGCTAGGGCTCTTGAGTCGAAAATTACATTTCGTTACCCAAAAAGTTATTTTTTTGCTGTAAAAGCTAAATTTTACAAGTTCGTTTTTTTTAAATTAGTCATTAAACGAACTTACCTGTAAGTTCGTTTAATCATTAATTATACTCGCTCTTCGTCCTTCGAGATTAGCCTGAGATGGGTACTTGTAGACATTGAGAGACTCATGAAATATCAGTATCACTTTTTTGCCAGTGTAAAACAAAACATTGTTTTGAGTAAACAATTTTGTATTACAATCATATAACAACAACAAAAGAAACCTTCTTATACTATATATTAAGATACATTATATAATTGCAATATATAATGTATCTTAATCATTATATTCTATGAAAATAACTGAAATTGTTATTGATTTGAATGACTATTCAAAATGCTTCTAGCAAAATGATTTTCATTTGTAATGTGTCTGTTATAGAAAGTCGCAAATGTCTTTGATTTATATGTTCAACCGCCAGTTTTCCAATGAATGGTATCTAAATCGACCCCCAATTTGTGTGCCTTGGACGTAGCGGCATGCCTAGTGCTATGAGCGGAGTATATACTGACATCAATGCCGCTTAGTTGTACGATGTCTTTGACCCATCGACTCAATGTTTGAGACGTAACCATATAATGCGGTCTTTTTAAACTAATAAAAAAAGATCTATGATTATCGCGGATATCTTGCGGGACAAATTTTGGGTCTCTCTACATAATAGGGAATAACCAGAAATGGCTGGCTTGAACTAATTCGAGAGGTTTTAACTAAATCTGGAATACTAATAAAAACCTCACTTGGCGTTGATTTTATATAGTCGATTTTTGTTTTTGAGAAGGTCTACAACCTGTGTGCGGTAACAAACGCAGAAAGGGAAATTAAATTCTTAGAAATTTGTTCCAGTGACAAGACAACTTTGGAAGCGTCTCAAGTAGTATTGCACCTTAGGCGAAATAGCCCCTTAAAGAGCCGTTCTATTCTCTCGTCTGTACCTACCTGGTTACCCAGAGTCAGAGATAAAGCTGATCTACATGTATTCAAAGTACTGTAACTTGCCCCAGCATGGAAAAGATCGGTTAGAAATTCGATTATGTTACAAATAGAAGAATCATACAAATCAATGTTATGTGTTTGACAAAATTGGAACCATTTCTTTAAGCTAGTGTCATATTGTTTGAATGAGTTTTCCGAAAGTGAAGCAATCATGATGTCTATTGAGGCAGTTGGGACTCCCTTGTTTAACAGTGTTGCCCGGACAATACTCCTGTAACCAGGGTAAGTTGCTGGAAGTTGCGATTTCTGGAATGAGACAATATTAATTTGTTACTTGGTTCGAATACCAAGGGAACGGACACCACCAGTTTGTTAAACAGGGGATACTATGGCTGCGTCGACCATAGGGGCACGACCGCTATGCCTGTAGCTTTGTCAAACATTATTTTTCGCAACATCTTAGTGATAATCGAAATTGGTGGAAAACCATAAAAGTAGAAATTTGACGAAAAGACAGTGAACGCATTAATGGCTACGCATCAGGGCCCCTGTGCCAGAAAATGTATTTACTGCATTTCTTATTAATTCTACTAGCGAAAATATCTATTTGTGGTATTCCAAATTGTCTATTTTCTGATAGGCATCATCACAGATCTCCCTTTCTATATCAGGATGCACACGTCTTGATTCTGCATCGGCCACATCGTTATCAATAGACCTGATGTATGATGATTCACACCACTGCCATAACTGTCTGGTTATCTACGTCAAGTGAGGAAACTGTACCCTCCCATATGGTTTATATACGAGATCACAGTGGTATTGTCAATTCTTAGTAAAATTTGCCAATCAAAGAGCTCCCTGCTGAAAGATTTGAGGCCACAGAAGGCAGCGAGGATTTCCAGGTAATTAATGTGGCATGTAAATGCGTCCTGGGTCCAGGGACCGCTGGCGGTCTGCTCTCTACAACTCCCCCCCCCCCCCGTAGTTGAGGCATCTGTGAAAATTTCCAAGTGATAGGTCTCACCTTTTATCCTATTGACCGAGTGATCGATCGATCTGGCCCACCAATTAAAATCCTGTTTTAGATATTATGGAATGTCCATAAGTTTGTCATAATTTTGGTCGTCTTTTAAAATTAAAAATTTGCATCTTTCAAATTATTTTGTGTAAAGCCAGCCGTATTCGATTGCCGGACAAGCGGATACAAGCAGGCCCACTAATCTTGCAAAGTTTCTAACTTTACATTGTTTTAAATAATTCCACTTTGTTAATTCATGTTTTATTTTATCAATTTTTTCAGATGGTGGTGAAACTTGGAAATTTTCAGAATTAATTGTAAATCCTAGGAACGTACAAGATGTATCAGGTGTGGTACAACTTTTTTGTTCGTTGATTATGAAACCTAAAGAATTCAACAAATTTTTAATACTTGATATTTTCAATACACGCTCTGTACGAAAAGGCTATTAAAAATATCATCCAAATATAATTATTATTACTATTATTATTACGGTTGGTCCGAAATAATACTTTATTTCGGACCAACAACAATTTTCCATAGTTTGTTAGTAAAGAACTTAGGAATAAGGTTAGGATGATGCTATTCAAATGCTAAAATTAAAATAAAATAATATAATCGAAGCAAATCGCCAAATTAAATAATGCCACTATTCCCCCGCTTTTCTTCAACTCCTTCCCTCTGCCTTACAGTAATGTTCTTAAAAATCTTGGCGTTCTTTTTGACTCCACTCTGTCTTGGTCGCCATATATCGCTGAGGTGAGTAGGAGGGTGTTTGCTGCCTCTGGGTCATTGCGGCGTTGGAAAAATCTGCTTCCTGTGAGGGCTAAGGTTGAACTTGCGCAATCGTTGCTCTTACCTATTCTTGATTACGCTGATGTCTGTTTCATTGACCTTAACGAGGATCTGTTAAGCAAACTCCAGCGTCTACAGAATCTTTGCATCAGATTCATATACGGATTGCGCAAGTTCGATCGTGTGGCCGAATTTAGGAGAAGGCTTCAGTGGCTCCCTATCAAGTTGCGTCGTGAGGAGCACGTTCTCAGCTTTTTTTATAATGTTCTATACGACCCTCGTACTCCGCCATACCTTAAGGTTCGTTTTCGCTTCCTCGGGGATGATCACAACCGTGAACTAAGGTCTAAAATGGATAACCTACTGAAGCCTCCTTTCACTCGCTCTGATTGTTGTAATACAAATCCTTTACGATTAAGGCTGCAAAATTGTGGAACGATCTACCATTTGAAATCCGACATTCTAAGTCGCTACCTATTTTCAAAACCGGATTGCGTAAATATCTTTTATCACAATCCTAGTCTGCAACGTGTGTATTAGTAAGTATAAGTTTTTTTAGGTATATTTGTATATACATGTATCTACGTAGGTATAATATATCATTATTTATGAAATATTTTATAGATTACTATGTGTCCTTATTTAATTTTTTTATTTTGTTTTTTTTTTTAATTTATACAATTTATTTTTTTATATTTTTATTTTTATATTTGTAAATTTGGCACACTACGTCTCCCGCTCCGATTAGCTTTCCTCTAACTCTAAGGTTGTCTGGAAGAGATCGCTCTTAGCGATAAGACCGCCTTTGCCCACATTAGTTTTAAGTTGTTTATGTACTATTCGTGTTCTTGTGTGTGAGCAATAAAGTGTTTATCTATCTATCTATCTAATATTTAAAAAAAAGTTATACAAGTAAAATTCAATAATAAACCACTAATTAAATATAAAATTATAAAATTGAGATTGTTTAAATATAAAACTGAAATTAATCTAGCACACTTATGTAAACTTAAACTAATCCGCCACATGAAGTTTCATCCAGTGGGCCTGGATGGGGCAGTCAATTTTATTTACCACAACTTTTAGAATGCTGTTGGGGCACCCATGCACACGTCGCCAAAGCGATGCAACCCGATTCCTCAGAATGGCATGCAAGTCATCTGTGCGTGTCTCAGCGAACATGCCTGAAGCGCTACAGTGTCGTGGTAACCCCAACAACATTCTAAATGCGTTGTTATATTGTACTCTCAGCGTATTTGGGGTCACCTTATTATACTTCACCCACAGGCTAGAACCCACGTGTAGAAGCTTTGACAGTATGCTTTAAAAATCGTTAATTTTACCTCCACACTACAACGTGCAATCCTGCGGGCGAGCATATTTGATCTGACTGCAAGGGCTCTCCGTTCTCTCTCTATATCCACCAGATCGGACTGATCATCTGTCACCCAGTGACCCAAGTATTTAAATTTAAAAACTCTAGTAAGTTCACTGCCACAAAGGGAGACCGACAGTAGAACGCCCACTTCTCCACCTTGCGGCTTAAACACCAGAAGCTCACTTTTCTTTGTATTATACCTGAGTCCTTAGGCAACAGCATAATTCTCACAAATCTTAAGTAGCTCGCAGAGGGCACATATTAATGGGCTCAGCAGCACCATGTCATCTGCATAGCTGATATTGTTCACTATAACGCCATCTAATGAACTGCCAATATTAGTACTGGTGCGCTCACCAATCAATGCATTTACAAACAGGTTGAAGAGCTTAGGTAACGTTAAACCCCCCTGCCTCACCCCGCATCCCAACCTGTATGGTTCCGACAGCGACCCAGCCCACTTAACATTGTTGATCAGGTTTCGATACCTAAACAGCCTAATAATCTCAAACGGGAGATTTGTCTCACATCTCAGCTTATGCCACAACACGTCATACGAGACCATATCGAAGGTTTGACATATCGAAATTTGTGTGCATTCTTAAACTATTCAGAATGAACAATAACAAATATAGTAAAATTTAAAAATCTCAACGTCGTTAAAAGAAACAAAAGTTACTCACATATTACGCGATAAGGTCAAATGTTACGATAAATGTAAGAATTATTACCACGTGTCATCGTACTGAGGATGAGAACCGGACTCGTTCCTTTAAACAGTTTAATGAAAAAAACAATTCTCCTAATTGCGAGTTATGTGGAGTAGTGGAAGATGCATATCATTTGTTACTGGAATGTGTCCGGTACGAACAACAGAGGGCGGCGTTGATGAGAGACCTGCAGATTAACCGAACATCCTTAGGTGCTATGAGTTGTATATTAAGCAATCACACGAAATATGCAAAAAAGACTATTACTATTTGTTGAATCGGCTCTCCAATAGTACCGCCCAGACATGTAAGCTATAGTTTAGAGTGCGATGTCACTGGCATATACATTGTGTAAAAGTTCCTAAATCCGAATCCGTGTCTACACAAACCTACAAAATTCGGACCCACTTCGGATGTCTAAGCACTAAGTTCGATTCAAATCGGACACCTGTGACATTTTGGACCGTCATTTCTCGGATTGGGAAGTCATACGAATCGGACGTAGAGCGCAAACGCTCTTAGCTTAAGACATGTGACACAAAAGGCGAAAAGAATAAATTAATAAAATTATAAAATTTAACAAATGGGGATAAAGATTAATACTGTGTACCGTCAAATCATGGAGAGACGGGTTGATGTAATTGAAGAGATTAGTATGAAAGCTACCAAAATTAATGTCTCTGATTTTTTAAAGATATTAACTAAAAGGTCACGCGCCTGGCGATTAGTAGCTGCAGTAAAGCTCCTGACACAAATAAATGAATGATGAATTAGAACTAGTGGAATAATTTTACATAAAAATAATTGAATATCAATTTATTAAAAATTTAAATACAATGAATGGCAACATCTGTAGCCGGGGCTGGTAGCTGTAAAGGTATCTAACTGGGTAACGAATTATCATAGATTTCTCATAGACGGCGTTACGGCTAAAAAGTCGATGAAAAACCAAATAAAAAGATACGATGCAAGAACATAGGAAAATTCGTGGAGTCCGCTGGTTCGTTCCGTGGCTTAAATGGTATAGCCTCTGACACGGTATGCTAGAAGACGTCGGTTCGAATCCGGCGAGATCGAAGGATTTTCTTCTAAATGTTCGATCTTTGTATTAATAATTATGAATTAGAACTTAATTGTAAAAATGTAAGTGCCATTCTCCATACATGTGTTCTTGTTTCAGAATAGTTGCTTAATAAAAGGTGTAAACTGAACGCCGGAAGGAGTACCTCCTTTTGTCCACCATTTAGACTGATCACCAGCTGCATTGTGATTTATTTACTATGTATATTGATTTGTAGTTTGAAATATCATTGCAATAGAAGCCTTTTGACTTCAAGTTAAAGTCTCATGTAAGTACTTACCTACAGTGTCATTAACACCCTAAGAGCGCACCATAAAAGACGCATAAATTTTAATGCTTGACATTGTTTTTGATTTGATCGAGTATTAATTATTTGACTGTAATTGTTTCGGACGGATGTCGGTCGGAGAACGAAAGTAGACCGAATCCAAGAATGACGGACCAAAATGTGACAGGGATCATTTTATATCTAAGTGTACAAGCGAAGTTCGTATTTACTTGGTTTCGAATTGGACTTAGTGCACATGCACAAGCGACATCCGAACAAAAAAAGAAATATTTTTGTGTGTGTTCTTTGTACATTGTGTTACTACTGTGTGTTATATTATATAAAAAAATATATAAATATACCTACTATGTGCGTTTATAGTGTGGTTTTAGTCTTATTAGAGTTTAATGTGTGTTTGAAATTCTTAAATATTTTAATTTTTTATATTCTATAAGTCAACATTTTAGTTCTGAGCTTACCTATAATTGGAATACACGTAAGAACAATACTACATGTAATATCTAGAATAGTCATATGTATGTGTAATTCTGTTAGTTTGCCAAATAAAAAAAATAGTTACATCTGAGACACACTGCCACTGAGCCCGTCACCTTGAGATATAAGTTGACAAGTCCCTTGTGGCTGTAATTTCACTGGCAACTCACATTACTGCTTGACGTCAGAAATAGGTAAGGTGGCAGTACTTCCCTGGACGAATTCGTACATAAACTCTACTGCTACTAAAACTTCGTACAATTATACTCTCTATCCAATAAATACAACAACTCTTTCTGCTGTTGTGGCTGCCAAGATCTCCACATTTGCGAAGCTCACGAGTACAAACTTCTGAGGAAGAATGTTACTCAACAGATAACGTGGCAGTAGCAATACAATCTAGAGAGTGATTACTGAAAAAAATAGAGACACTTTACAATAAATCTCATTGTGCAACCTCATATTACTAGGTTTTAATCACAACTTTAATTAACTAATTTAATAAGAATAAAAATAATTTACATAGGCTAGGAGTAAGGCTATATATAGGACAGGTTTCCCTTGTTTTTATATACATGCATGTGAAATACCATGAGATTCGGGCATCTTTAGGCATAGGCATGAGTCAAATACAATCAATACTACATAAACATTTGGGCGTGAAAAAGCTGTGCTCTCGGTGGATTCCACACAATTTGACTGAGGCTCAAAAACGAATCGCGTCACTTGGTCTTGGGGTTCAATTATTTAGAAGTAACACGCAATTATGGTCTACTGACTTTTGCTGGTGGCACCTTGCGAGGAGATTCCGATTGCTCTGAATTGTCCCTATCTGCCGACCCGAGAGATAGGGTTTTCCGTAGAGACTATGGGCTCGACGGCAAGACTAGGGTACAGCGGGCGTCCGGGCCAAGCCCTCCGCCAGTTGTACGCCTTCACGGGTGTCTCTGGCGGATACGGACTTAGGTATGGACTCGCCGGGGTTTGTGGTTAGCTGCAGCAGAGACGAACACGTTCATCTGCCCCGGTGGTGTGTGCCGGTGTCCCGCGCGCAGCTCGCGCGTCTTAGTATCGGTCTAGTTGAAGGCCTGAGGCTAGGAGACGCGCGGGGCACGTGAGTTGCCCTTTAGGTCGGTGGCCATGTCCGGACATTGTCGCAGGATACTGCCACTTGCCATCTCCGGCACTAGCCTGGAGAGCTAGTAGAGGATGAGCTAGACATTTTCCGGTCCCTCCGGCCGCGTAGGAATTTTAGAACTGCATCGGGAAGTGAGCGTGCTATACAGCTCCGCCACCAATGAGGAGATTTGGTAGTCTGCTTAGTGTCGGCGGCACAGCGGTGGCAATCGTTAGTCGTCGTTTTTGTAAATGAATGGGGTCTTGGGGAAATGTCAATGGGGAAATGTCTGTAAGTGACGAATGTTTGAGGTTTTGTGAGACGATAGATGAACGTCTGTCTTCTGTGAATTATTAATACAAATTGTCTATTTATGAATTTCACAGTGCCTTGGTATTTGCACGGCATGCTGTGTAATTGTATGAAATAAATAAATTAGTACCGTAAAAGACGCAAAGTGAACCGACGACCTGTGGTGAAAGTTGCGGGAATCCGCTGAGAATGAGCAGCGCAAGACCGAACGTTGTCGTTTACGAAATAAATAAAGGCTTAATATATTAGTCCGACTCTGTACAGGCCAGTATAGTCCTATATCCGGCCAATGAAATTCCAAAGTATCAGGGCAACATGTAACATGTTTGCGCTTCGTTACATGGGTTTGCTCGTTGGCTGATTGGTTTAGTTTAGTTTGGTACGCAATTTATTTAAATAAACTTAGTTTGACATCCATTTGACATGGGATTGAATGGAATACTCGCTGCAGATGGTTAATATTTAGTTAAATTGTATATCAGTATCGTAGCAAGTGGAAGGCTGGTCTCTGTCTATACCGATAGGAAAAGGACGTGAAGTTTTTATGAATTTGTTTTTCAATATTTAAAAAGCGAAAGAGCAACTGCAGTCTAGTAATTACTAGACAAGAAAGTGATAGCATAGATAAGACAAGAAGGGTAACTCCATACAATAGTAACAGTACCGCTTGTATGTGTGTACGACTGCCGCGTGCTGTGTACACATTCGCATAACCTCACATTGCACTCGCGTTGCGGAGCGCGAGTCGTAGCACGCGCCAATAATGATAGAATAGATACGTTCGCCGTGTTTAATAGTACATTGTGTTTAAGGGCGGTAAATAGAAACTACTAACGCTAGTTTGTTAGAAGCCCGAAGCCGAAGGCTGGGAGCTGTAGTGACTCGAGGCTTGTAATTTTTACCGCCTGTGCTACATACAATGTTTTTCACCACATTTGCGAGGAAGTAGATACACCGAAAATTTATTTCTTTTGTGAATAAATATCGCTTCAGATCACAACCTTTTTTATACAGATTGCCAGCTATTCTTCCATAGATAATGCAAATATTCTAAAAATACTGCAGAATTCGAATTAACAAAATAAATTTAGTAAAATATAATTAAATTTTTATTGAATTGATATTCAATTATTTTTTGTGAAATTACTCCACTAGTTTGTTATAATTATTAATACAAAGATCGAACACTCAGAAAAAACACTCAGAAAAAATCTTTCGATCCGGTCGGATTCGAACCGACGTCTTCTTGTATACCGTGCCAGACGCTATACCAACTAAGCCACGGAACGAACCAACGGACCTCACGAATTTTTCTATGTGCTTGCGTCGTGTCTTTGTACTTGGAATTTTTTCTGAGTGTTTTTTTCTGAGTGTTCGATCTTTGTATTAATAATTAGTAAAATATAGTTAAATTGAAAATATTTAGTTTTTTTATTTATTTTGTTATACTTCAAGTTTATATCAAATACTTATACGTTCAGATTTTTCGAACACTAATTCTGACGTCAAAAATCCATACAGCGATAATGCAATGAAAAAGCCCGTGCGTATAATTTAGGACATTACTCTCGACTTTGCCTGCATGTCATGACATTGTTTACGAGCAGTGTGATGAAAAAGTGTTACGTCAAAAAGTAGACGCGTTTATTGTTGTGTTTAAAGTGACTCTAATTCAGAATTCACTCTAAAATCATACTTCTGTAATCGAGACATCCAGGAGACATCAGTCAGATCCTGGTATAAAAATATCAATGAGTACTTCAATTTAACAAAGACTATTTCAATATAGCACGATAAATACTGTCATGAACCCCTTAATTTACCATATATTAAATTTATAGTACATTATTGCAGAGGCCGGGAAGTAGGGGCTTGCTGCACGAGCATGTTACAAGGACAAGCGCCAGCGAGGCCTAAACATGTGAGGAAATAAAAAAAGACTAAAGAGAGGAAGATATATAGTAGAACAAGGAAAACAATATTAATTAATATTAAAAGTAACATTGGACGTGTTAGGACAAATTGCCAAAAGAAAATGTTATTGTTTTTCCAGGCACATTAATATCAGTCCGCTGAACTTCTAATGACGTGTTTTTAATATGTATTTATTACTGTATTTTCGTAATCGCTCTTCTCACTAGCACTCATTTTCGCGACCAAAATACAAAAAAGACGAAAAAACAGTAGAATACCAAAACTCTTTAGTTCAAATGTTACCGCCATTTTCTTTTTTTTTTAAATACGCGGTACAGGTAGGTATTTTTAATTCTCGCAATTATGAACACTGGGCAGTTGGCTGTATGAGTTTTTCTTTTGTCTGTTTACATAGTTCATTATTAGTAGGTAGATTTAAAAGTTAAGAGAAGAGGATAGTAATGGATTTTCATACTTACTTTACTGAAGAAGTCGCGTGGTCCATAAATGACAAACTTCCGTGTTCGTTTTTTGAAAGTAATGCAAACACTTCCGAGCATGTTTGAGAAAAATAAGTTTCATGTGAGGCCAAACGGTATGGCAACCGTTCGGCCTCGGATGCAGTTTGTTTAAGGAGCTTTTTTGGGTTGTAATCTGTTTCTGGAAGGTTTGTAAATTATTCCAGCGTAACTTTTAAGCCATGACACGACTCGAACTTCTGTAATGGATATCAGCATCAATCAATGCGGATGCTGATATTCGCCATAACCCTGCTACAAATTTAGAAAACAGGCCGCATTCAAACGTGACGAAAATAATCCGTACACTGTGTAACAGATGTTCGGCACAGACGAAATAGATTTATGCTTTACAAGTCTGAACTCAAGTATAAGCCCCGTCGAGTTAACCAAAACCCTTCTAATATGAATTTCTATTCTAGTTAAAACAATAAATATAATAATATCGTAGGATATAATTTACCTGCCTCCGTGGCCAAATGGTTACCATGCTGGTCTGCCACACAGAGGTCCCGGGTTATATTCCCGGGCCGGGGGAAATATTTGTACGAGTATGTCCTACATTTATTTCTCCTGCGAGTTTGGGTGTTGTTTAATGTAAATGAAGATGGCGAATATCCATACTCTTTATAAGCAGCTTATTGACGAAGAAAGAATTTTACACTTATAGCCGAATTACAAAACATAATAAGTTTACCAAAAATAAACTTGTATTTCTGTTTGTCCTGTGTTTTGCATTGGACTGGCATTTACGCTAGCGCTTTCTTTTATTACCGCACAAAGTTATCACCGTTTAGAGAGATCTAATTTAAATATCTTCAGTTCTGTGAGAAAGTAAAATCTGATGAAATGTTAAAATTCATGAAACTAAAGTTGTCCCGGGTCCAGTTCCCGGGCCGGGAGAAATATTTATATGGCCTACATTTATTTATTTAGAGCCGTAGTAGGATAATGGTTTGACCTACCGCCTCTACAGAGGCCGTGGGTTCGTAATCCGGGCTCGCGCCTCTGAGTTTCCGAAATTTATGTGCAAAATTTAATTTGAAATTTGGCATTAGCTTTTCGATGACGGAAAACGTTGTGATGAAACAAAATGAAGCCTGTCAAAGAAGGTTCACAACCCGCATTGGGCCAGCGTGATTCTCGCCTAAGAGAAGACCCGTGCCCAGCAGTGAGACGTATAAAGATGATGATGATTTTATAATTTTATTTTATTATCTTAAAGGAGCTAACACTCTGATTACTTATATTTAAATCTATATTGTAAAAGTAGTTTTACATTAAGGATTTAAATATAAATAATCAGATGCCAATTAAAAGCTTCCACATATGAAAATAACACTACCATAAACATTGACTTACAATTATATGGACGTCGGGTCCGCGGTAAAAAGTGTCCGAACTTATAGGGCGTTAAAACCGTATACAGAGCGTCATTCACGCTTTAGTCTTCGTTTGTTCGACTGACAGCGAAGCAAGCAGAATTAGACAGTACTGCGATGACATTACAATTTAAATTCAACGTTTTGGCTTTTTCATATTCCTTTACATGTCACTACGTTTAAATAGGTTGACTTGGGACATTTTTTTCGTGGTTTTTGTATTAGACACGTCGTCCATTTATTTGTAAGTCAATGACCATAAATAACTAAATAACACTTCTATGAGAACACAACAATCGCTTTATCTGGGACTTGAAAAGAAGTTATTAGTCATAATAGTTTTTATATTCGTAACGCTATTTCAGAAAAGATCTACGTCATCATTGAGTTGGTTGAATGATGTTCATGATCTTGGTACTTAATTATTCATTCTAAAATTAGTACGACTAAATGGAACATGAAACAAATTATTCTTACGAAACTTCTTAACTGGAACTTTGAGTATAATTTACTAAGGAGCTCTGGACAGTCAATCTTATTCTGTGCAATGTTCATCAGAAAACACACATCAGCTATATTTCTCCGCAGATATAAAGATAATAGATGAAATTTTTGACAGAGGTGTATGTACTCCAAATGGGACAGTTTCAATTTGTAATTTAAAAATTACATATCGAGTTCTTAGGTGTTCGCGATTGTTACACATAGGAAATGAAACTATTTTTCCGGATTTGAATTGCGTATATTTGTTTTTTCAAACGTATATTTGTTTCATTTCCTATTAAAAATGACATTTATTTCTATCGTATAGTTTGTGGTTGTCTATGTTTATTGTCTATGTATATTATTCCATGGAACCAGCGACACAGGGTTTTCTAGGGCGAGTCTATGAGTGTGCGTTATAATTAGTTATTAAAACAATGTTTACAACCTGTAGGTATAACTAAAATAAAAATATGACAACCCTATCAGGGTTCCGTCTCTCGCTCAAGGTTATGCGATAAGTGCCTACCGCTGAATGCGCCGTGGTCCGCGCAAGCTCTCATTATAAACCTTTCATTTATGAGCATTTTCACGCTTTTTCCTTGTTGTGAGTGCCTGATGTCATTAGTCAGACTTAGCCTATTATAGCGTAGGTATTTTCGATTTTGTATGAGAGTGACGTATCTGTTACATAGTAACTATTAAGTAATCTGTGACAATACGCTCTGATCGAAGTCTAGGCATGATGCTCTAAACAGGTGGGAGTTGCCCTATTTGTCTTATTATACTATGGTAATAAACACTAACTACCTTGTAAACAAAATATTTCGGGTTAAATTCACAGCACTCCCTAACATGAATGCGTCTATTTAGAGTATAGACGATCGGTTGCTATTGTTTGACATAAATTTTACTAAACCTAAAACATTGTCAGTCAAAAGCGCTAATAAAAGCGTACTAGAATAAAAGCGTTTCACGGGGGCGTTAGCTTTGTGAAAGCTTTTACAGAGGTAGGTTGGATAATGCAACAATCTGAAGTCTAACCAGCCCTCTGAATATTCGATGGACTGGTCGGTTGAAGCAATTTTTACTCCCCCGCTGGATGTTAACTTTGTTAAATTCAAAGGCAAGTTCGGCTGCGCTATTTGTATCTTACAGTTCAAATTATCATTACCTACTAAAGTGCAGATAAAAACACAGATAAGCGCTTTATTTATTATTTAATAATCTTCAATTCAAATCCTTCAGTCGAAATATCAGATTACATAATTCTTCGGCTATTATAGAACGTGCCGGTTGAATGAACTACAAACCATGATGCTATACGAGTACATCCTGTGCCATGATAGATAGCCATGATAGACTTCCTGTTTGAACACATAGCGTGTCCACTATATGTTATCGTTTTAAGTTATACAAACGCTGGTGGTTACGCACTAAAACTTCTTCGGAACACTCAAAGAGGCCGTATAAAAACAACAATAAAAAAAAAGAAAGATTCACCAACACTTGGCTGAACGGTTTTCAACCTTTGCCTTTTCCTTAGCTGAAAGAATTAAAAAGTCAACATACGAAAATGCAAGAAGTTTCAAAATGGCCACCGTAAAGATGTATAAGGATTTTCATAATTACCGTGTTATATTATGGCGCGAAGTATTTTTCGAAGCTACAATTTTAACACAAATTAATTTTAATTTCAGTATTATTGCGTTTGGGATTTCTTAATTATTTGTTTTCTGTTTGAGCCGATAGCTCTGCCAGTCCTCAATAAATAAATGATAATAATAGGGGTTAAAG
>NW_020654810.1:5243134-5246979 GCF_003589595.1 Hyposmocoma kahamanoa | reverse complement strand
CTATTGCAATAAAACGGCAATTTCATACTTTAACCCCTAATACAATAAAAATGACATAAATACTGGATACTCAAACTAGACTTGAACTATATGAATAAAATTGGGTCCCCACGTCAAGGTGCTCAAGATGCTGGCAGCGTTCCCTCTTTGTATAGCTATGCCAACACGTCGGGCAAGGTAGCTGCCTTTGGGTTTCCCAAACAGTTGTATGAAAGCAAAATCTGATGAATTATTTAAAGTCACTATTTGGCTATTTGGTTTCGCAAATTAGAAAAGGATTCAGTTTAAATACAAGTTTTTATAAATAAAAATTGAACTGAAAAAAAAACTGAAAAAAAAAAATCTGCATTTCTAAATAAATACCCTCCGTACTACCAACAAAAACATCTCAAATAAAATGCAGTAATAAACCGCAAATCCTGCACTTAAAAAGCACTAATGAAATTTTTGGTGTACTTGCATAAATATGATAATATTCCGTTTGAGTGGTTCTAACGTTTACCATGAAATAACTCCTTAAAGTATAGTTTATAAACATTTATATTCAGGGTAAACTTAAAAAACGCTACTTACGGTATGTTTTCAATAAATAAACACCGAAATCACCAGCCCAAACACACAACAATAACACACACGATTGTCGTAACGTATTTTTAAAGTTGATTTTTTTTTAAATGACAGACCCAGGCATTAAAAACTTTATGGTTTACTGGAGTAGTTACCGAAATAGCAATTAATATTAGTTCTTTTACCTGTTATAACTTCGATATCTGATAAATCGGTATAAAATCATCACCGGCACCTCTAGGTGTGGTATGCGTCTACGGGTGCATGTATCGCGTGAACGGTTATAAAGAAATATTAAGTCCAATAATTCCTCCCTCTGTGCAAGCGATAAAATTTTAAAATCCACAAGTCTATCAGAATACGAAAGCAACTTTCTGGCCAACCCCAATCAGTGCGCTTAGTGCCAGAGAAATCTCTTTTGTATTCGCTCAAGCCTCAACATGTGATTCGCATAATAAGGGCGGCAAACCGGGCTAGAATATTCAATTGTACTGCGAACTACGCTATTTATTATAAAGTGTTAATGTTAGTAATATAGTTCCGCGAGGTTGTTAGTATTTTAAAAATTGCCCTATATAGGTCGAGTTTTACCTGTATATCCACGTTTCAATTCACATTCAAAATGCCTCCAACATTAAAATGATTGTCATTAATGTTAATAAACATTACACGACCTTGAAAATTTCATAAATTTTATAAGACCTTTCTTTCGTAGTTCATAATTTAAAAAGCATTTTGCATAATCATAAATTTCACGCCGTGTTGCTCTCTACAATGTTGAGCACGATTAAAATATATCCATGGATATTAACAAAAGAGTGGAAACAATAATAAAGGGGATAATCTCGCGACGGGGCGTTGGTCCGACAATGGCCAAGTTTAGGGCTCTTGATCATGATTGATGAGGCAACTTTTGGGCCAACTTTGAAAGCGTGAAAACGAGGCCAATCGTCTATTGTTTTTCAGTATAAAGTTATTCGACGAACGAAGAAGACACAACAGGTAGGGATGGATGAGATAGCGGGGTAAAAGTTTGTTAACGATGCTGATGTAATCGCCACCACTTTTATTTTTTCTTTTTTTCGCATATTCTTCTATCGCCTGCAATAACTTTTTGTATGCTACTGATGTTAAATGACATGGCTGTATATAGCAGTTACAGTGCCACTCAGAGCCTTAGCAGTTGCTGTGCAATGTCAACAACGGAATTCACTCCGAGGCACTTCTCAAAACACCCAGACCGAAACCAATTTAGAAAAAGATCATTTCGACGACACGAATTTATTAAGTTAATCTGCTATCTGCGGGACGAAACGAGACTTAGGGTGAGTACAGATCTGGCGCATGTGCCACAAACGCGCTGCATGTATGTACGCTGTACGCATACTGCATGCATGCAGTTAAATGCATGTCGAAAAACTCGCGAAGAAATCGCACTACGTAATGCACGTCCGAAGCTCACGAGCCTTTCAGAAACAGGCGCATTTGCGGCCCATTAGCCGGATCTGCACGCACCCTCCATTATCTTCTTAATCGCTTCCTAACTACTGAGGATCATGATTCTACTTCATCCTTCTAATCAGTTGTGCTCAATCGCATGATGTAGTGCGGCGGTAACAGTTATCTTCAGTTGCTCGGAGATCTCACCCGACCACCTTTTGGGACTTCTGCCCTAAGGTCACTTTCCCTCCACCTACCCTGTCACCATCAAACTTTTCAGGTTATTAGCATCTCTACGTACCACTTGACCAAAATAGCGTATCACACGCTGCATGCAAGTTGAAGACAGACACTGTGCATTCTTTATCTGGAGTTCCTCAAGTACAGAGACATTGGTGCAGCGGGCTGTCCACGGTATCCTTAACATTCTGCACCAGCACCGCATTTCTAAGGCGTCAATTCTTTGCCTGTCGACGGCTCTCAGTGTCCACGTCTCTGATGTACGCACCCTAAGACCTCGGATATAATTTTTATTTTATTTATTTTCATATAATGACACAAATTAATAGTAAATTACCAAGACACTGTGGAATTCATAACAAGATAATATTAGTAATTCACAGAAGAAAGACGCTCATCCATCCTCTCACAAAACCTCAAACATTCATCACACACAGCCACCTATCTACTACAAAAACATCGCAGTCTGGTGCAGATATGAGAAGCGCATTAAGACAGTGCAGAGCGCGCACAAATGGTGATTAACTGTGAGACAAAGATGATGAATACGTGGCCGTAGATTAAATTGGGTACCTAGTAATAAATGCTCTGAAAAGTAAATTAAAAATGAGCATATTCAAAATATAAATATTACAGTGTTATTTTCTAAGCTACCGAAAAGTTTTGTGCTAATAAGGATACGACCGAGTGAAATAATTAAAGTTCCGAAAAACGCTGACGTAATATGGACCCTACCAACTTAATTTATATTTTACCAAAAACTATAGCCGTTGGTATCGTAAATCACCTATTATAATATCGGTTGAAAAAATTGTTAATATAAAATCGGGTTGAAATAGTTATTTTTGATACAATTGCGGAAAGTTGGTCATTATTCACGAGTCTCGAGGCTTCTCGAAGTCAAGACTCGAGACATGGGAAAATGACAAATCCGTACGTGTACCAAACGACGTTTTTTAATATATTAGCAAAAAAACTACATTGAAAGTAAAATAAAACAGTACTTAAAAAAAAACTCATTTTATTTCTTTGTTTGTTAAAAATTCAGAGTAAAACTACTATTTTAGTGGCGCGGCGCGCAGCGGTCTCGCGTAATACTCACCTCCGGTCTTAAAGCATCGGTCATTGTTAATACTCAATCAGCCATCTTTATGGAAAATATTTTGGTATTTTTAAATGTAACCCGTTGTTTTATAAAACACCTATGCAATTTAAACAAATAAGATGTTTATAGGTAAATGTAAGTTTTGATGACGAATAACTTGAGTCACAAAGCACATAAATATTAAATAAATAAACAACCTCTTCAGTTCTATGTTTAAGACTTGGAACAACAGTAAATTTAAAAAAAATGGAAAAGTTTAAAGCACTAATGCCAAAAATCCAACTTTCGGCACGATTTGTAGTACGAAAAATACCACGTTTTGAGCAACTGTATTAAAAAATTAATTAATTAGGTACTTGAAGATTAAACAAAAAGTTTGTATGCGCGAAAAATCTGAACGTATTTTTCGCACAAACTTAAAGCATACAAAAACTAACATTTTTCTAAATTTATTTTGTGAATTCAAATTCTGCAGTATTTTTAGAATTTAGAA
>NW_020654810.1:5219732-5243034 GCF_003589595.1 Hyposmocoma kahamanoa | reverse complement strand
TAAAATAAAACAGTATTAAAAAAAAACTCATTTTCTGCTAGTAAATTAAAATAATGAAATACAATCACTGCAACCATTATTTAAAAGTCTATGGAAATATAGTTCTAACGTGCTGTTTTTGTTTATTTTCTGTAATATCGGTCTGTAACCACTTTTCTTATTATGAAGTCCTGGTTCTTTTGTTTAAACTTCTTTAGGAACCCGTGCACGGTAGTGAGATACAATTTATCTGTAATACATAAAACAAATATATACATAAAAATCTCGCCTGTCACCCATTCAGGGGTAGGCAGAGACCTCCACTCGATACGTTCATTATATAGTATTTGTAAATAAATATAAGTTTTAATGACGAATGACTTACGTCACAAAGCACATAAATATTAAATAAATATACAACTTCTTTAGTTCTGTGCTTAAGATTTGAAACAACAGTAAATTAAAAAAAAAAACTGGAAAAGTAAAAAGCACTAGTGCGAGAAATCCAACTTTCGCACGATTTGTAGTGCGAAAAATACCACGTTTTGAGCAACTGTATTAAAAAAGTTTTTCTGTGTTCGATGTTTATATAAACAAATTAAAAAAACAATTTTTTTTTTCATTTATATACATAAAAGACTTCTTTTTATCATGTGCTACACAACGTCGTCATGAAAATACTCATTTCGTGTTCTCAAACTAAACGCATATGTGTGGCAAGAGTGGGACCACCGGAAGGTTAAAGGCATTCTGCTTTTTTCATATCTAGAACAGGTTATGTCTAATAGAGTAGTTTGCATTAATATTAGACGAAACTGGTTGATGAATTTACCATCTCAGTCAACCGTGACCATAGGAGCAGTAAAAGGCCCGAACCGTTGGGTTGTTTGAAAAAAAAAACAAATATACACTCTGAAAAATTGTTTTCGCCAATATTGAAATTGATCTAAATTTGTTTCTTAACCGACTTCAAAAAAGGAGGAGATTCTCAATTCGACTGTATGTAATTTTTCATATGTATGTTACGCGATTTTGATGAAATTTTTTGTTGGGACGAGGTTACCTCAGTATTGGTCCCATTTAAATTTGAGGAAAATATCCATCCTCTAAGGGTGGTAAACTAGGGAATGAATCCGATTTCGAGCACTTTCCGGTAACTGATTTCAATAAAACTTGGCAAATAGATGTGATTCCACGAACTTTTGAGGTCATTTTTTTTAGTACTCTGTACTGAGATTATTTTAGTATTAATAATAACAATTTCATGAAATTAATTGGCAGTGAACATTTATATTGGAAATACTAACATAGATATTAAGTATCTTGTATTTGCAAATGATCCCTGTCAGTTAAGCAACGGAGGCTACATCATGTTGCAGTTTAACGAGGCCGTAAACAGGAAGTTTTATCGTCTCTGCCGATATCGTAAATGATGCCATGTGCGATCTCTGATGGACGTTTGAAGCGCGATAGAGTGTCATGTTTGAGTGCTGGCATTTGGAATATTAATGGGAACGTATTAGCTGTCTGAATTCGGTCTTTTAATTTAAAACCACAAAAATGTAGGAATCAGTGAAGTCACAAATTTTTTATTTTAAATTCGGGATCGGTTGGTATCGTAACACTCTAATAAATATAGCGGTGTTGAAGTCACTATGTTACGGTTACTAGCAAGTTCTGCCCACGCCGCTGTATATACTTCGTGTGCCATGGTGTAATAAGGTAAAAATAGGGTAAAAATGAATGAGAAACTTAATAATTGGGAAACTTATTTATACTGATAAATTATTTTAACTATTAATTTAAAAATTTTGCAACGTCTATGGTCTCGAAAGACTGAAGATCTGAGGGGCATTGCCACCGCACCATCGCACTCGTCACTTTGGGATATAAATCAGTCCCATGTAAATATTCAAAAATGTTTATGAAAGAAGCACCTTCGGAAACTTTCTGGGTTACTTAAATAAACAGAACTATTTCAAATACTATCGTTTCCTATATCCAATTACACTTTCACATAGAATCAACCACAGTTTCAAAGAAACGCAAACTGCCTACGTGGTGGAATAACAAAAATCGCAGATGTGTAACTAAATTGACAATTTAAAGTTTCACCGGCCAAGGTGAGCACGTTCCACGAAACTACTAACTAAATTACCCACAAACTAAACTTGTTTCAGCCCGACTTCATGAAATTCCAACTTTACTAAATGCCACACAAACTATTGTGCTAATTTAAAAACTGTTAAGTTGCATTTTTGACGCTTAAAATTCAAATTCAAATTTGAAAATTTGCTAAGACCCACTTGGTTGCACCGTCGTACAACCATATATACGAAATATACGAAACATCGTCAGCGCACTTTAGCATGAAGCGTGCTAAAGCTCAACTCACACTGGCGCAGAGTCGAAGCGCCGCGACGCATCATGTTTTTCGCATATAGCATATTCATCTCTATTTTCCCATCATTAAGGTACAAATTTGTGTTATGCAAATATGGAAACGCGCATCGACGCTTGGTTAAAGTCGAGCGGTTTCGCGCGTTGTAGTTGAAAAACAGGACGCAACGCGATGCTTTGATTCTGCGCCAGTGTGAATTGAGCCGAATTACTGTACTCCGTAAATACATAGAGAAAGACCTCGATTATGGTTTTCATACGTGCTGACAATATCACAAAGAAGCACAAGTTTAGTTTAGACGCAGTTACTACAGCCGATGGATACAAAAATTAAAAAGTCAATTAGAATTCGCATCATCAGCACGTTACACCATCAAGCGTACTCGATCGACCAATAGGTTCTGGGAGAGAAATAGATAGACGGATGTAGATATAGTAAACGAGTTGGATTAAAAATCAGAGCCATGGTCAGAAGAGTGAAAAATAAAACATTTTTTTGAGTAAAGAAGGGAAAGTGTGTGAAGGTCTCTACGCCGGTGGATGGGCAGCCATTTACGTTGTGCGCGAAACTGAGAAACATGGTCAAACTTACGAAGTCCGTAAATCAATCTTACAAACATATTTTGGAGGCGTTCCAATTTACTAAGCAGGCTGATTGTCAAATCTGGATAACAAACATCTGGGTAGTCCAAAATCGGATGTAGAATGCTCTGAGCCAGCGTAATTTTAGTTTTAATAGGCAAAAAATTATTTAGTCTCCTAAGCGATAAATGTGCACCGAACGCCTTCCTACTAATATATACTAATACACCTTTTTTTCAAAAGGAAATGCGGGCTTTGGTTACTTTCAAAGCAAAGTTCTGCTAGTAATTGGATGTAGTCTCGTCCTGCGGATTTATGCATATTTTTATTTTTATTTTATTTCATTTTTATTTTTATTTTTTTATTTTTGTTCTTTATTTATTTATTTATTTATTTATATATTATAATTTTTCACTATTTATTGTTATTATGTGTGCAGTTCATCCTTATCTATACTTTATCTATACTTCATGTATTTTGAAATGAAATATTTTATGTGGATTTGGTACCATAATGACAATGTATACACATATATACACATACATAGCTTTAAGGTTAAATTGTATACTTTAGTCATTTTACTGGAGCTTGTCGAGACACGTCAGAATTATTATATTATTAATATTACAGAATTAAATGTAGCGTTTCACCAAAAAGGTAAAGTCTGAAAAACAGCTCAAGCTGAGACTCTTGCCTTTTTATCTACATGTGTAACTTCAGATTATGTTATTTAAGGCTAAATTATTATTTAATGTAGATAAATAAAACTCTTATTATTATTATTATTATTGTAGATGTTTTTCCCTCTCAGCCTGTTGACTGGTTTTAACAGCATCTACGGACCGAAATCAAGTAAATGCTGTAGGGCTTGTATGTATATGGTGAGAGTGTACTAAGGACCCACTTCGTTTATTATTATTATTATTATTATTATTATTATTATTATTATTATTACTAACCTCAGAAACGTGCGACTTCCATGTAAGACACTGATCGAAAATTACCCTCAAGTTTTTAACTTTGTCTAGATACAGAATACGAACACCATTGACAATGTCACATTATAATGCATACATTTACGAGTAGTTGCTGTTGGGATAGTGGTAGAAATAAAATTTTGTACGTGTCTTTTAGAAAGAATGAGCAGGCTACTGCGTCGTGCACACATGATATTGTTTTTCAATACCACCCCGAAGCCATGTCAGAGTCCGGAGACATCCTTTCTAAATTAGTCTGACATGCTTGCGATATATGCGCGCCTTAAATTGAATCTGTCTGAGTTGTTGTTTGATCTTGATTTTGAATTTTCTAGAAACCATATGGTCATTGTATGAGAATATTCGTTATTACGCCAACATCTATTTGCAATGGCAGTTGAGTCTCAATAGCGTCAGAGGAATGGCGGTGATGACATTCTTTCATTTCATCACATGCCTTACTAAAACTGCCATAGAAATTACTATTAAAGAACTTAATTATATCTGTTATATGTTGTTGTCATGGTAGTGAATAAATAATTTATCTATCTTTTAGCAGCAATAGAGCTGCTTGTAAGAGAGTACGTCCAAGGAAATACTGCCACCTTACCTATTTCTGTCGCCAAGCAGTAATTGAGCACTACTGGTAATTTTTGTTACTTGAGTATTCGAGTATATTATCGTGAAATATTAAATAATATTTCAGGATTTTATACTCGAATATTAAATAATATTTCATGAGAATAATCTAGAATATTTAAATAATAAATAAAATTAGGTGGAAAGGAACTAACCCGAAAGTAACCCGATTGTGATATACAAGAAAACACTCTTTTGATCTGATTGGACTCAAACCAGCGTCTCTTGCCACACCGGCGTCATTTTCACAAAAAATGTATAAATATCATGTTATTATATCGGTAGCAAGAAAGCTCCTTGTGAAAGAGTTTGTCGTGGTAACTTACCTATTTCTACCACCAAGTTCCGGTTTAGAAGGGTAAGGGTGCTGGTGAAATTACAGGCACATGGGACTTGTCCACTTATGTCTCAGGATGACGAGCGCTGTGTCAGTTCCCCTCAGATCTTTGCGATTTAAAGCTCTGAGTAGCACTGCGACTGTTATGGACAGTCGTGTTGCTTACCATCAGGCGCACGACTTGCTCGTCCCGTCACTTGATATTATAAAAAAAAAACACTATATAAAATTCGATTAGGATTTACATCCTTAGCGCACTTCAATGACAACAGTAACTGTTATGGACAGGTTCGTCGGTTACCACCAGACGCACAACTTCTTCGTCCCGTCATTTATACATCATATATATTATGTATCATAAAAAATGCAAAACTGCAAATGTAGGGTATGTTTATTACATTCGCGTGTTTTCACCTCGAGTATATGAATAGAAATTGTTAACTTACCTGGTTTACTACCGTATATTTCTACCACTTGCGATAAATATAAACCTTATCATATATGTTTTTTTTAATTCGAGTTTAATTAATAAGAATTAGTAAGAATTTAATTAATTTAATTCGAGTGATGCAAATTCGAATAGAATTTAGTGACATTGTGTTTTAAAAACATCAGCACAAATACCTGTGCCTATTATGTAATTTTAATTATAAAAAGAAGCTGTAGAAGGACTGGTGCTATTTTATTAAGTATTTTTTTTTGCTCTTAGGTCATGAACTTAAACGTTATTTCCAAATTCAATTTCACATATATTCCATAGGTAAGTAAATACACTTCAAATAGCTACATTAATTAAGCAATACTACTGCTTCTCAAGATAGATTCCCTTGAGAAGAATGAGTAAGCCTCAATAAGTAGAGGTTTGTACACATTTATCATTTAAAATATTTATTTCAAATATCATAGATTGAAATAATTTATTTATAATAATTATTGTAATTTTTAAGTTTTATTGAATAAATAAATAATAATAAAATTGTTTATTCAGTAACATAATGTACAGAGAAAACTAAAGACTACTTATGCGATTTAATATAAAAATAACACATGTACCTGAACTAGGAAATTCCTGTATTTCAGGTAAAAAGTACTACTAATTATAAACGTCATGAATGTCACGATGATATCCAATTATTTTTGTGAAATTACTCTACCATTTAATTTAATTAAGAGACATCTCAAAGGTACCTGTCTGAGTGAAATACATTTCTCACAGATGGCGCTACGGCAAAAAAAGTCGTTAAAAAGCAAAAACAAAGATCCGACAACAAGCACTTGACAGCAACAAGCATTGAAAAATTCGTGAGGTCCGCTGGTTCGTTCCGTGGCTTAGTTGGCACAGCGTCTGGCACGGTTTGATGTGAGACTTTGTTTCGAATCCAACGGGATCGAAGGATTTTTTTCTATGTGTTCGATCTTATAATAATTTGGTAACGCTACACATGAATTATTTTTATTTTGAAATTTCCCATATAATTTTTATTTAACTTTCACATTCAAACCAATATCCGCTTCTTTGGCGATACTTTTAATTTCATTAGTAAGGGATAGCATCGAATCTTTCTCTCTCCCGTTTTCACTGTGCCAAAATGCCTTTGAGTGATGGGAATAGAAGATAAGAAGCCGCCACTAGAGTGCGCTGGTTTTGCTGGCTCGCGGTACGGCAAGAGAACCTCGCCGCGACCACTTCGAGAAACAGAAAAAGGAAATAAAAAGAAGATGGAGACGCTACGCTGTTCTTGCGGATGACGGACATTTTTTCATAGGAAAACCGCATAATTTGAAGTGATTTTTTTGCGTGTGAATATTCCTCTGGCGACGTACACCTCCAGCGTATACGGCCCCTAACGAGGAGTTCAAGATACGGCACAGTTTTTCTTCATAATATTTCTTTCTATTTTTTATTCTTTATTTTCTCCTTGCTATAGCCGTATCCGACTTTCCTTACTTTCTTCTAGAACCGCGCCTTACAGTCCACACCACCATCAAATTTAATCGGTTGCAAAACCTCTAAGCCGCTCTATTTTTTCATAATTGAATATCAATTCAATAAAAATTTAATTACAACATTTTTTATGATTAAATAGGAGATTTACAAAAGTTCACATATAGACATTGACTTACAAATAAATGGACGACGGGTACAAAAACCACGAAAAAAATGTCCCAAATCAACCTATTTAAACGTAGTGACATGTAAAGGAATATGAAAAAGCTAAAACGTTGAATTTAAGTTATAATGTCATCGCAGTACTGTCTAATTTTGCTTGCTTCGCTGTCAGTCGAACAAACGAAGACTGAAACGTGAATGACGCTCTGTATACGATTTTAACGCCCTATAAGTACGGACACTTTTTAGCGCGGACCCGACGACCATATAATTGTAAGTCAATGCATATAGATAACTTATTTCATGTGTTCGTATTATTTGTATGACTTTCATGTGATAAAAGCACTTTTAACTTACGATCAAATGTGACTTAATTATATCAAGAGTAAGAATTGATCAAAGCTGATATAACAAAATGAAAAAGTATGTTATTCTGTCACTCACAAAAGGAGAGTATCAACAAACACTCACTGAAGACTTGTCAATTGGAGCAAGATTAACGACGTATCAAGATGCTTGCTTAGGACGGATCCACACCCACTCCTTCTGGGCAATTCTTGTTTCAATATTTCGTTATATATAACTGTTACCTAACTCCACTGTAGGGTATTTCATATACATTTCTAATAGCACAAATCTACTCACAAGAACGTATAGAAAATGGTTCTGAACTTAGTTTTTGAGATATACCGCTGTATGCCCAGTGGGAGAATCGTTACTTCTTAATTGAGAGGTAGACGGTTCGAATCCCTATGGCTTTAATTTCTAAGTTTCACACATACATTTGTCAATGTTTATACAATACCTCTCACCAGCGGTGAAATAAACGTCTTGTGTCGAAATTATAATTATAATAATATGTGCCCGAAAACTACACCAATTTTCTTTGATTTTATTTACTTCGACGTCTCGGACATATTGAAACGTCCAAAACTGACTGCGCAGTCCCTTCGAAACAAAAAAGGCCCGAGGGTTTTATTTTTAGCATTATAATCAAATTAGTCTGCATACTGTCATACTATTTACGTACACGTGTGATCAAAAACGTTGTATGTTAACCTCGACTCCAAAAGTTAATTTTATACATGTTAACGACTTTTTTGCCGTAGCAAGCCGTAGAAGAAATAAGTTTATTACAGATGGCGGTGCGACAAAAAAATCGTTAAAAACCAAAAACAAGTAATATCTGTAAGAAGCACATAGAAAAAATCGTAAGGTCTGCTGGTTCGTTCAGTGACTTAATTGGCAAAGCATCTAGCACGGATTGTCGTAGGGTGCTGGTTTGAATCCAGCCGGATCGAATGGATTTTTTCTAAGTCCCACACAATCACTTTATTGTTACTTTGAACCAAAACTTTAAATTCGTAATTAGTGGAATTTACAGGTTAAAATCTTTTGTAGTTTAGTTTAAAATAAGGTCTATAGTTCCAACTTTCTTTATCACTATTTCTTTCTTCGTATTATCTTCATATTATACTTAAAATTAAAATAATTTTTGTACAAACTACTTGTAACTTCAAAACCCTGTATCGCGGGTGCCATGGACACATACATAGACAACCACAAATAACACCCAAACTCACGAGAGAAATAAATGTAGGCCATACAAATATTTCTCCCGGCACGAGAATCGAACCTGGAACCTCTGCGTAGCAGTTAACTGTTCGGCCACGGAGGCAGTTTTAAGTGTTCGATCTTTGTTATTAATAATTATAACATTCATCATATTTTCAAATATATACATAAATTCCCCTGACCAAATTACCCGCGCGCACTCGCCACAATCTATTTAGTCAATCTTCTATTATTCATCCTCTCCACATATCCTAAGAATCTAAACATCCCTTTATCTTTTTACGGTTGAAGTCATTACTGCTACCGCCAGCGCCCGCTTGTAACTTTCATAATACCTGACCGTAAGTCTACAGTACAAACGAAATTGAAGCTATATTTCAGAAGGATTAAACTCATGTACGCAATGTTCACTAGCCACTAGTAAGAAAGAGCTACGGCGATTCCGGCTGTAGTCGTAAAGACTCGTTTATCTCATCCTTGCTGAGGCTGCTGGATGTAGACTACTTATTAAATGATTCAGTATGTTATTTTTTTATTAGACAATAAGTTTAAATGTACAGGTACGGTACTATAAATAAATACTCGAATAAAGATGCTAGCAGCGTTGCCTTTTTGTATGACCATACTAGTACTAAGTGACGGCACAAACAAGTCGTGTTCTTAGTGGTAAACGGCACGCTTGTCCATGGCACTTGCCAATCTCAGCTTTAAATCGCAAAGATCTGAGAAGCACTGCCACCGCGTCCATCACCCTGACACATGAGTTGAAAAAGTCCCAAGTGCCTGTAATTTCACGAGTACCCTTACCCTCCAAAACCGAAACAGTAATGTTGACATTACTGCTTGGCGGTGGAAATAGGTTAAATCATGTCTAAGGACGAACTCTTATACCAATCGTAATGTTTTTACTATTATGATATTCATATATTTTGTGAAAATGACCTCGGTGTGGCAACAGACGCTGGCTCATTGAATGTTTCTTCGTATTGTTCGAACCTTGTAGCAATAATAATCACCGAAGAATACATACTAAACTTAGTAATTTATATAATGTAAGCAGGTTTGCAGAAGCGATCTCGCGATTTTTATAATGAACTCAGGTTTATGAAGACCCGACAATTATCTTGATCAAAAACTGATAGAGCACTTTATCGTGAAATTCACCACGTAGAGAGTTATCGACCACACGGTCTCTTTTTTACGATACCAAGTGACAGGACGAACAAATCATGCGCCTGGTGGTAATCAGAGCTTTAATTGCAAAGATCTTATGGGCACGTAAGATAAGTTGACAAGTCCCATGGGCTGTAATTTCACTAGCACCCCTACCCTTCGAAACCGGAACGCAGTAATGCTCACATTACTGCTTGGTGGCAGAAATAGGTAAGGTGGCATACTTACCAAGAGGAACTCATTCACCCTTGTGAGGAAAGCTCCTTAGCTTTCCTGCTACCGATCATGATGTTTTTACTATCATGATATTTATATATTTCTCGTGAAAATGACTGCGGTGTGGCAAGAGACGCTGGTTTGAGTCCAATCTGATCAAAAGAATGTTTTCTTTTGTATCAACAATCGGATAACTTTCGGGCTAGTTTATTCCACCTAATTTTATTTATTATTTAAATATTCTAGAATATTATCATGAAATTTTATTTAATATTCATTGTGCAATATCTTGAAATATTATTGAATATTAAATTTTTTTTTAATATTATTCAATATGCTCGAATACTCAAGTAACAAAAATTGCCACCGAAATTAGATAAAGAACACAAACCTGAAAATTACTCAATAACTACCAAAGAATACTTACTAAACTTAGTAGTCTATATAATGTGAGCAGGTGTGCAGATTGCGATCTCGCCATTTTTATAATGAACTCAGGTTTATGAGGGCCTGACAATTTGTTTGATCAAAAACTGATAGCGCACTTTATCGTGACATTCACCACGTGGAGAGTTATCGACCACACGATCACCTATTTACGTTATCAAGTGACAATGGTGTAAAGCGACATGCATGTCCACGCACCGCTGTCACTGCGCCTGTCATCCTCAGACATAAGTTGACAAGTCCCATGTGCCTGTGATTTCACCAGCACCCTTACCCTTCATAACCGAAACACAGTATCCTCACATTACTGCTTGGCGGCTGAAATAGGTAAGGTGGCAGTACTTCCCTAGACGAACTCTTTCACAAGAAACTCTACCGCTTGTACAAAATTAGGCTGTTAAGCAAATGCCCCTTTTAAAAGTAACCTTTGAGAGAACACAGGTAGTGGCTCAAAGTAAACTCCGTTACTCGTAGTAGTGGATGGATGAATGACTGAAAGAATGAAATGAAAATGAAAATGCAAGTCACAACATTGCAAGTTCCATTAGACAAGTGCTTATTGCTGAGAGACCACGTAGACCCCTACATTACACGTACTACGTACCTAAATATTTGTCAATTAGTAATACTTTTAATTTTTTTGTGAAATTACCTAGTTTATTACGATTATTAACATACTTTTAATACATGTTATTTTATGGAAGTGCATGATAATAAAACTGGTACTAAAGTAATTTGCTACTCGGCAAAACTTATCTTTGGGGTATATATTTTAGTGGGAAAATTAACTGCAAGCAAAAAATATTCAAGCGCAGCTATTTTGCACGATTGAACCTTCATCGATTTCGCGGAGTAGCTACTTAAACTACTTAAACTATTTCCACTTTTATTGGGTTTATACCGCAAGCCAATTTTAAAAATAAGGTCCGTAAATGAGTCTCTTTCATAATGTGTTTAAAATTTCACTCCCGGGTCGGCACGCATTTAAGTATGGTAACTTCGTACAAAGTATAGAGCGGCTTTTATGTGTGCGCGACTGCAGCGCGCCAGGTACGGAGAGAGATTAAAAAATAACGTTGCCCGCCGTGTACAGTTATGCGGAACCGAATGCTAGGGTTGTACAAGGATTGTAATGTAAATGACAAACTTGTCTGAGCGTTTGTACTGTCTGCGATACACTCAGCTGTAGGCACTTATCGCATAACCTCGAGCGAGTGATTGCATTTAGTACTTCAAGAGTAATAAATTAAATAATGAGAAAATGTCATTGCCATTAAATCTTTGCGATTTAAAGCTCCGAATGGCACTGCAACTGTTATGGATAGGCATGTCGCTTACCAACAGGCGCACGACTTGTTGGTCGCGTCATTTGGTATTATAAAAAAAGAGTTTAAATCGTGTGTACTGTGCTGCTAAGGAGACTATGATTCACTAAGTTTGTTGTCGTCTCACTCTAAGTGCTACAACGCTGATTTTCAGCTGATCCGGCAACAGAACACGGCACGAAACATAGTAACCGCCACAGATTGGCAACCAAGACATTGAATGACACCAGCACATTATTATTACTTTAAACACAAACGTGATCGAACAGACTATTGCATTAAAGCACAATTTTGTTAATAAAGTTACCAGGTACATAGGCATGAGTTAGAATGTGTATTATATACATTGACTTACAAATAAATGGACGGCGGGTCTAATACAAAAACCACGAAAAAAATGTCCCAAGTCAACCTATTTAAACGTAGTGACATGACAGGGAATATGAAAAAGCTAAAACGTTGAATTTAAATTGTAATGTAATCGCAGTACTGTCTAATTTTGGTTGCTTCGCTGTCAGTCGAACAAACGAAGACTAAAGCGTGAATGACGCTCCGTATACGATTTTAACGCCCTATAAGTTCGGACACTTTTTAGCGCGGACTCGACGTCCATATAATTGTAATCAACGATTATATAAGAAGTATTCAACTAGCAAATCCTTTGACGTTATGCCATGCACTGTTCATGTGGCATGGTCAGCGTGGCTAAATTCTAGGTCGCGATAAAATAGTGTATGTCAATGATACGAAAAATATATAAATATTTATATATATATTTATTATAAAAATACACATATATTTCAAACAAACCAAACGGGCCCTTTACAGGTCCCATGATCACAGCTTACTGACATGGTGAAGTCATCAATCAGTTATGTCTAATATTAATGCAAACCACACTATGTACTATAGTTACAAAACAGTCAGCCGTGACCACAGGACCCGTAAAGGGCCCGAAACGTTGGTTTTTTGAATAAAACAAGTATACGCTATTTAGACCCGAAAAAAATAGTTTCGTTTCCTGTGATGTGTAACAATCGCGAAAACATAAGAACTCCATATAGTTAAAAAGTTGCTCAAAAATAATTTTAACTGTAAAGGGCAGCCCTTTGTTTTAAACCGACTATTGAACTGTATTAAAAATGTTCTCCTCACGTTTTTTCAATAATTTATATATGTATGTTTTTATTATTTCTTTTTATTTCGTTTGTCGCACTCAGTTTTTACGTTGATAAAATTACTGTGCAGAACTGTCACAAAAACCTCAAAAAAATGTTTTAAAATCAGCCATGTTTTGGCACTGCAATATTTGTTTTTGCAGCCATTGGCGGCGCTCGCAATCCGACTAATATATGACGTCACGGTGCTCGCCATGTTATCTATTGTGATAAAATTTAAAAATCTCTAAAGTTATCACTCGAATTTGACAGCCAAATGTGGATATAATAGCTTTATCGCGGCGGCATGCTACGAGGGCTAGTTTATTTATTATTAAATAATATCCGAAAATGCCAATAGGTACGATTATGGTTTATTTGAGTTGCGGCTACAGACCATGCTGAAGCATTTCGTTTAATTCGAAAATCCCATTAAGCTTATTATGTATCGAAGCAATGTGATAATGAGTGGTGGTTCAGCAGGAAAGAGTATTTCGTAGTTTGAACAAAGCGGCAGCGTATCGGGGACATTACAAAATAACGAAGTACTTTTGAATTTTAAATTACAACTTCCCCACTTAGTAAATATTAAGAACGCATTGGAACGGTAAAAATAAAATAAAAATTATTATTTTCACACAAGTCAATTTAACAATAAAATGGATTAACTTACACAGTACACTTGTAATTGTGGCTATTTGCACAAAAGTGGTGTAATCCACATTTGATTTTTACTACAATATTGTTTTGAATAATACTAAAGTACTTACATAATTATTTCATATTTTGATGCTATTTAAATATTTTGTATACATGCAAATAGCATCCAAATAGAAAAAAATTACAAAAAAAACATAGATTACACTACTTTTGCCCTAATAGTCTCAATTATAAGTGTACTTTGTATGCAAATACCAGATTTGCACAGTATTAATTTATATTAGTCCAAGTACGAAACAAAAAATTAACAAAATAAACAAAAAGTAAGTAATAAGGCCGAAGTAAACAGGACATTATACCCGCCATGATTACCGAGCTACCAGGACGTCAACTGTAGTGAACCTAATAAGCAAATCAAAGTCTAACCTATCTCCTATTACTATACGAGCTCTTTTACTCTGTTCGAACTCTGTCGCGCTCTTCAGACGCGACGCCACGTCCTTTTGTGATATGTAACCTCAAATTTAGAGGCCACAACGCTTTACATCCAAGCGTGCATAATCATTAGCAAACGTATATGTTAAAAATGGTGGTTATAACTTCAGAGATATTTTACAAATACTAAATGATACCAAATTACGGGACAAATAAGTCGTGAGCCTGATGTTAAGCGACAGGCGTGTCTATAATTGTTGCAATGCTACACAGAGACCCTGCCATTGCGCCTGTCACCCTGAGACATCAGTTGACAAGTCCCATGTGCGTGTAATTTCACCATACCCTTCAAAACCGGAGCACAGTAATGCTCCGGAATGTAGTAATGTGAAATGTTCAAAAGCTGTATCAATGATTCCAACCATATTAAAGCTGGTGATAATTATTTTAAGGATGAATTATTTAAGGCCTGCGCAATTCTACATCACAGCAGGTAGTTTTATGAGAAACAAATTTAGCAAATGGTGTTTTATGTTTACGAAATAAATTGATTCCTTAATTATAAAAAAACTATCTCAAAAGCTTGTGGTATTACATCCATTTGCTAAGTTTTATTGCAATCGATTAACGGAAAATGGTTAAAAATGATAACACATGAGCAGTGGACTGAGTAGCAGGCAGCGGAGTGAGAGAAAACACTTATTTTGATGAAATTTTTATAAATTCAAAATACGTTAGACACTGAACACTCTTCACAGCGAACCAAAAAACGATGAAACAAAGAGGTAATTCAAAAATACAAAAAACAAAATTAATTCCAAGTATAAAAATTACATAAAAAATGTAGAAAAAGATCTGTCGCCAACAGTGATTGAAATCCAATAAACCAGATTCATCTCCTAATTTACCAAGCTTAGAAGTGGAATATTTTTTTCAAATTTTAATGAGGCCTCTACTGAAGCACCTAATCCCTTTCCGACAAAAAAAGGAACATTGAAATCGGTTCACAAATGTCGGAATAAACGCGTAACATACAAACAAATGTAATATACAGCCGAACTGAGAACCTCCTCCTTTTTTTTTGAAATCGGTTGAAAACTTCGCGGTGTCAATCATACCAAAATTAAGTTTAGCAAAAATTGTTTACTATTTGGAGTACGATCACCACTTAATTATGAAAAGATATTGAAATATAAATAGGAAAAATACAGACTACAAAGAAAGTGGGATTCAACAGTAGCTAAAAAACAATGCCGAAATAATTGCCAACAATAATCCCAAAATAAGATTTTTAATACCTGCCTACAGATATCCACATTCAATTAGTTTACGTAGTATTAAATGTACTGATTCGACCGATTTACAATAAGAGATTAACTACTTTATCGCAAAAAAATAAGGTAGATAATTAATTCCGTCTCCCAATATGCCACGCGAGAACCTAACAAAAAAGTTCACGATATCAGGGATAGATGGTATATTTTATACCAAGTGGCGGGACGAACAAGTCGTGCGCCTGACCATAAGCGACACGCCATAACAGTTGCATTGCCTTTCAGAGCCTTAAATCCCAAAGATCTTATGGGAATGCCACTGTGCGCTGAGACATAAGTTGACAAGTCCCATGTGCCTGTAATTTCACCAGCACCCTTACCGTTCTAAACCGGTACACATTACTGCTTGGCTGCAGAAATAGGCAATTCCCTGGACGAACTCTTTCACAAGGAGCTCTACTTCTAGCAAGTTACATGGTGTGGCAACGTGTTATTTAACTCAAATATTTTGTTATGGCTTAACTTCGTCCATTTTAATCAAACAACGTAAAAAATATTTTCCATAGAACTTCGTCACGTCACAAACCCACGGCACTATTCAGCTTCTATTAACTCTGTTTAAGGCTTCTGTAGTATGTAGTTTATTTTTTATATAAGAATACATCGAATATGTTTCATTCAATAATGTAAAACATGAACTCCAAAACCTCAAACGGGAATATATTTAATTCCCGACTTCACGGAATAGTAACCCGAAAACCAAATTTTTTCAGCAATGCAAACTCTATATTTGAACCATTGACTTACAAATAAATGGACGACGGGTGTAATACAAAAACCACGATAAAAATGTCCCAAGTCAACCTATTCGAAATTTAAATTGTAATGTCATCGCAGTATCGCGCTGTCAGTCGAACAAATGAAGACTAAAGCGGAGTTTGGCGCTCTGTATACGATTTTAGCGCCTTACAAGTGCGGACTCTTTTTAGCGCGGACCCGACGTCCATATAATTGTAAGTCAATGATTTGAACATATTTTTTATAAACAGACACGTACAAATCATGTCTACTAAAATTTACATTTAGTTCGCCATTGTTCTTTAAGTTTAAACACAACAATATAAACCAATGCGTTTGGCAGTAGAAACTTAAACTGTTTAAGTTTCCTACCTCAACGCATATACCTAGACAAGCAATAGAGTATCAATTTAACTTTAGCAGTCAATCCGGTACAACACAAGACTAGCTATGCCTGAATTTAGTTAGCAAATAGAAAGTCTTCTCTATTTAAACAGAGGCAGCAGCGGGCTGTGTTTGTACTTCAATTGAACTGCGGAACCTCATTACTGGCTCTGTTTGAGGTATACACACTGAGAAAAGTGCACTCGCAAAGTTCTCTTTGCGTCTTGAAAGTAACTGCAAAGGGATCCTAAGTTTTAAACGATTTCATTATATGGTCTTCATTTGACAATAGGGCCCAAACCGCGATGTAGTCTCCTGTAGTCAAACATAATTACATAAGAAACAACTCAAAGTCCCGATCATAATAATATAATTAATTATGTAATATATGAATAAGAACCCGATATCGCAAAACGGAATACAATATAATGTTATCGCTGAAAAATGTTAAGAATCATAATATAACTATTGTTTATTTCAGGTACAGGTTCCTACAATTACAATGAACTGGTGAAAACATATTTTGAAAATTAAAAATAATAATTTTATTTAAAAATTAATTATTAATAAATAATATTTTTTAAATTAAATATTTAAAAACTACGACCCAAAATGGCACCCACCAAGTAGCCAGCCACAGGTGGGTGTCGGAGGACGGCCAGCGACGACGAGGCAGACCAAGAAGGAAATGGCGGGACGACTTGGACGCATATGTAAAGGACAGGTCTAACATTACGTCAAACAGTGGGACACAGTAGGCTATTAAAAAAAATTAAAGGACTAAAATTCAGAGTATTAATAAAATTAATTCTATTTAAAATGAAAATTAAAATAAATACAAACTTCACCTACTTAATAAAGCTGCATTGGTATGCAGCTGTAATGAATATGTTAATAGTATATTTATATTATTACGTACATTTCACAAAAGCTGGCATGCATTTAAAATTCAATTATATTTACCGAAAAATCTTGCTGATATAACACTATGAACAATTAATCATTTATACCATGAACTAAATAAAGTTCAATTCATTTATAAACTAATTTAATTACATAATTATATCAATCTGCAACGTAGGTTTCGTCAGAAATATACAAATATAAATCAGCAAGAGGCTTCGTCACATAAAAATTAATAATGCAATTGCTATGCAATGCTTAACCATTTGTATCCAACTATTACAATGAAAAAGGACCGCTCTGTATCTTAGCTGATTCAGAGGTCCCCATAACAATGGCGGTAATGCTACCGCACTGAATGCCCAACGAAATTTGTTGCACCAAGTAAGACCCAGAGCTTGGATCACAGTTTAAGTTGAATTTATTGCAATACCATAAATAACAATTACAATTTAATCAACAAATATAAGATGGGTATAGATAGATGCCTATCCTATCTTTGGTTCCTGTTTTTACAAAGAGGCAAAACGGAACCCTAAACTTGTTTCAAGATTTTACAAATGCCAATAGCAGTCTAGAGTTAGTTTTAAAGGCGACAAGATAAAGGAACGCCCACCCTCCGCCATTAACTTTTTTTATTGTATTTTTTACATGTTTACTTCTTGAGGCTACTTTTCACTGGTATCAATTATAAAACAATATGAAATAAGTAAAAATATAAACTACGACCTTATGTACGCTTTCCTGGAGGTTTTCCGTAAAAGCATATAAAATTTTTTCACATCAGTTTTCTTCATTTGAATTTACTCCATCATGTGTAGGCTTGCTTCCACCATTTGTAGGCTTAGTTATATTATCTATCTCTTCCATTCCCTCAGAGATTTTTCAAAAAATAAAATATAAAAAAAATTTTCACATCGGAATTTTCATGTAAGGCGATCGTACACGACTTGTAAGGCGAACTCCACCATTTGTAACCTAGAGACGTAGCATAGGTTGCGTAGCGAGAGGCACTTTATAAATATAAACTGGGATTAACTTCAATATTGGATATTTATTTTATTTTTTACATGGTTACTTCTTGAGGCTACAGCCAAAATTGGCTACATAAGTCATCTTCGAAAGCATCAACGCCAGCAACTAGGAGTCAAATTAATTGCAATGTTCGTACATGATTTAGTAGCAGTAGAGCTCCTTGTGAAAGAGTTCATCCAGGGAACTACTGCCCCCTTACCTACTTCAATCGCCAAGCGATAATGTAAGCATTGCTGATTTAAAGGGTAAGAGTGAAGTGCTGATGAAATTACAGGCACGTGAGACTTGTCAACTTGTGCCTCAGGGCGCAGTGACAGTGCCCCTCAGATCTTTGTCATTTAAAGCTCTGAGTGACACTGCAACTGTTTCCCTTGAAAAGCGCCAGAAAGCGCCAGAAAGCGTCTGTATAAATCTTAATATTCGTGTAATAGCTGGCTATTGAAACCCTGGGGTTTCAATGGCGGCACCATTACATCCGGGTTTATGGCTTCATTTTTGGTCGAAAAACTATTGCAGCAAATTTTTGATAATTTTTTTGTTCCGATTGTTGTATTATACGTTTTGTGTTATAACTTGGTAAAGAATCAAAAATAAGATTTTAGTAAATGGAATTTGAAACAGCTCCGACTGTTGTGTCGGTCGAGCTGGGAGTGACCGTGGTACGAAAACAAAATGAGAAAGTGAAGGAAGATGGAACAATTCAAATTTAAAATTTAAATACATGTAAAATAAAAAAATGAGAGAGGCGATACAAAAAGGTGAGATGACGGTGAAAGGAGGTCACACCGTCACACCCTCAACCCTTGACGAGAAAAGTCTTGAGCAGTACGTGTTGCCAGTGATGACCTACGACTCTGAGACGTGGTCACTTACTACGGGCCTCACCAAAAAACCTCAAAGTCACTCAACGAGCTATGGAGCGAGCAATGCTCGGTATTTCTCTACGTGATCGAATCAGAAATGAAGAGATCCGTAGAAGAACGAAAGTCACCGACATAACTCAAAGGATTAGCAAGTTGAAGTGGCAGTGGACAGGTAGCTCGATAGACACATAGCTCGTAGAACTGACGGCCGTTGGGGCAGAAAGGTTTTTGAATGGAGACCACGAACCGGAAAGCATTGAATGGGACGACCCTCTACAGATGGACGGATGACCTGGTAAGGACGGCGAGTAACCGATGGATGCACCGGCTAGTCTGGCAACCTTTGGGAGCGACCTATCATGTTTAGCAGTAAACGTCTTCCGGCTTATATGATGATAGTGATGATGGGTCGCTTACCACCAGGCGCACGACTTGTGCGTCCCGTCACGTAGTATCATAAAAAAAACACGATCGGATAGATTCGTTCCGTCACTAGGTATTATAAAAACATGTTAATGTGCCAGAGATCAATCTATCTGGTCTCAAACAAGATAATTCCCTGAACGCCCAAACCAAAAGAAAGAAAGAAAAGTTCTTACCCCACATTTGTCATGTAACGCCCACGGCGCAAACCGTTGGGCCACCATGGTCATCAAATATAAATTGATACTTCTGATAGTGTATGTATGAAGGAAAAAGTGTATTTTCTGAGATCCCAGTTTAGTTGACGACTTAAATATTTGACTTTCCTACTTTCTTACCGATGTGACCACAGGGAAAAAAGTTTACCACTTTACGTCGCAAACTAGACGGCTCAGTGTTCAAGAAACGTTGAATTGTTCATGGTGACATATAAAGTTTACTTAAAGGAAACAAGTCATAACAATGCACCAACATTGCAGAAAATCATAATGTAGCCTATAAGTATCTCCAAAAAAGTTAATAAATTTGAAGAGTCCACGAAAAGAATGATCAAAGTCACTTGAGGGGAATTTTAGGAAAAAAGAATGTTTAATTTGGAGAACTTTTAAATATTAGTGAAAAAATATAATACCAAATACTGAAATAAAGTCAATGCTGCAATAATTGTATGTAACGCTATGTAATCCATTTTAACTAAAAATATATATAGATCTGTTTTAACTTTTCCACCATGTAGTCGCAAGCATTTTTATGACTAAACGTAAAAGCTAATTTTTTTGGACATTGAATCTTATTAGCCTTTTTCTGATTTACCGTACTCGATGGCGGTATTGACTCAAAACTTGTTTTAATCTTCGATCATTCTTTCCTTGGTCTCTTCATTTGTTGAAAAACATTTATTGAATAATGTCGCGCACTTGGTTATTAGCCGCTCACGCGATACATGCTGCCGTAGACGCATACCACACCTAGAGGTGCCGATGATGATTTTATACCGATTTATCGGATATCGAAGTTATAACAGGTAAAAGAGCTAATATTAATTGCTATTTCGATAACTACTCTAGCAAACCATAAAGTTTTTAATGCCTGGGTCTGTCATTCAAAAAACTAAACAACTTCAAAAATACGTGTGTGTTATTGTTTGCGTGTGTGTATTGGTGATTTCGGTGTTTATTTATTGAAAACGTACCGTAAGTAGCGTTTTTTAAGTTTACCCTGAATATAAATGTTTATAAACTATACTTTAAGGAGTAATTTCATGGTAAACGTCAGAACCACTCAAACGGAATATTATCATATTTATCCAAGTACACCAAAAATGTCATTAGTGCTTTTTAAGTGCAGGATTTGCGGTGTATTATTGCATTTTATTTGAGATGTTTTTGTTGGTAGTATGGAGGGTATTTATTTAGCAATGCAGAATAATAATTTTTATTTATAAAAACTGTATTTAAACTGAATGCTTTTCTAATTTGCGAAACCAAATTGCCGCCATTTTGCGGTAGGAAGAGCGCATCGCGTGAGAGGTTAGGGACACGTCTGTACACAACAGTTGCAGTGCCACTGAAGCTTTTAACCAGAAATATCTGAGGAGCACTGCCACTGTGCCCGTTACCCTGAGACTAATATCTGAACGAATAGAAAGTAGAGTAGTCTTTTCGACAACAGATGTCTTCTTTAACGTACACATTGCAAAATGATCTTTATTTCGATCAATTAGGTTTAAAACACTTATGAAGCATTTCTTAGCTTTTGTTCGCTATTAGAGTGGAAAATTCGAGATATTTACTTAGTTCCCCAAAAGATAAAACTCGACCATATTGCTCTAAGATAATGTTTACTTTCGTTTGTTACAGTGCAAAAAATCGATTCGGTAAAAAATTTAAAATTTATTAAAAATAAAACTTACCGATGATGACGAAATACCACCATGGGTAATATGTCTGGAGCGACTATCACTTTTGCACTCTAAAATAGCACAATAAGGCATGTTTCTACGATTACAAAATTTGCGCGAAAGAATTGACACAACCTTACAAAGCGAAAATGGTGGACTAAACTCAAGGGGCACAACTGTGCCTACAGTTGGCACGCATGCGACACTATCTAATCTAACTCTACTGTATTTATTGTTCTGTGGTTATATTTTTAGTAGCAGTAGAGCTCCCTGTGAAAGTGTTCGTCCAGGGAAGTACTGCCACCTTACCTATTTCTGCCGCCAAGCAGTAACGTCAGCATTACTGCGTCCCGCTTTGGAAGGGTAACGGTGGTGGTGTAATTACAGGCACATGGGACTTGTCAACTTATGTTTCAGGGTGACGGGTGCAGTGACTATGCTCCTCAGATCTTTGTGATTTTAAGCTCTGAGTGGCACTACAACTGTTATGGTCAGGCGTGTAGCTTGTCATCACGCGCACGACTTATGTCCCGTCCCGTCACTTGATACTAAAAAAAATACAACGTGGACAGCTGATACGACACGAGAATAGGTAAGTGGCATTTATATTATAAATTATTTTGTGTGTGAACGAGGACATAAGTATCGTGTAAGTATGTATGTATGTATGTATGAATACCCTGCATCACTACCCTCCAGATACCTAAAGGATCGATTATACGCATACAACGACATAGTCGACCGTCGTTAACAAAAGTAGTGGGCCTCAATTAAGTATATCTTCGAAGAAATAAATTATTCCTACTCGAGATCATCCATTCACCCAGTCAGAGATCGTTCCGCACTACTTAATATATCCTCAAGATTTATAAGTACGTGTTCCCTCGGAAAAGGAAATCCAAAATTTTAGTCGTAAAAGAGACAACAGCTTCGAAGGCAATGTTTGTGCGAGAAATGGAAGTTTATTACGTGATTCTGCCTATGCAGCAATTGCAGCTGCAGCGGGGACGTGAGCGCTGATTCTCACCCGTGTGCTGAAGGCCGATATTTGTTACATAAAATAGTGATACAAAATTTCAAGCAACGTCTTCAAAATGTAAAATTTTATTGTATATACCCATCTCGGAAAAGATCATCTCATGGGAAATACAGTCAGTTAACAAAACACCCTGCCTTGCACTGTTGACTTTGGAGTTGAATTTCAATATTGAATGTAAAACTGACAGTTTAACCAACTTCAAAAAAGGAGTTTCTCCATTTGACTGTTTTATTGTGTGTAGGTATGTTACGCAATTCTTTTTTTTTGTTGGAACGAGGGTACGTTAATAGTGGTCCCATTGAAAACAATATTCCCTCTTTAAGGCGACGAATTCGATTTATAAGATCTACTACCTACTTTCTGTTAGCTGATTTCAATAAAACTTGGCAAATAGATGTAAATTCACAAACTTTTGAGGTCAGTTTTTTTTATAAAAAAAGTAATAATTATTATATTATGCGGCGCTACTCAGGGCTTCAAATTGCAAAGATCTGTTGGACGGTTCTATAGCGCCCGTAACCACGAGACATAAAATCTTTTGTTTCAGCATTTGTTGTCAAACAAATGTTAATTAAATTTTTATTGAATTGATATTCAATTATTTTTTGTGAAATTACTCCACTAGTTTGTTATAATTATTAATACAAAGATCGAACACTCAGAAAAAACAC
>NW_020654810.1:5205612-5214732 GCF_003589595.1 Hyposmocoma kahamanoa | reverse complement strand
TCCGACCGGATCGAAGGAATTTTTTCTGAGTGTTTTTTCTGAGTGTTTGATCTTTGTATTAATAATTATAACAAACTAGTGGAGTAATTTCACAAAAAATAATTGAATATCAATTCAATCAAAATTTAATTATTAAAAAAATATTTTTTCGATGATGACCCTTCTAAACTAAAAATTAGTTTCGCGAATATCATTAGTTATGATGCTTTCGTGAAACGCGCGTCGTAGGCGCGTATAAAATACGCCGTATGTACGCTCTAAGATTCAATCAAATTTTAATAAGGAACGTTTGAATTCCAAAAACTGCCATAGTCTCAACATTCAATTGGCTATTTGATTTTAATATTCTGCCTGCAAAAATTTCGTAATTAGTTGATTTAAGCTGTTTTCATAGACGAGTCATAAAACGTAATAATTTTATCATGTTTTTTTCCACTGTAATGTTTTTATATCGTTTTTTTACGACGGAGTACCATTTTTATGCCCGTAAACTATAAATTACGTTATACAATAAGATTTTTTATGATACAAAGAGATGGGATGGTACAAGTCGTGCACTTGGTGTGGAGTGACACGCCCATCTTTTTTTTATAAGCAAATAAGTCACTTTGAGACATAATTGCCAAGTCCACGTATTTGTACTGTAGTTGTGGCTAGTACTATAGAATGAAACTTGCGCAAGACCGATATAGAAGTGCGAGATAAAGTTATTATTTATAGGAGTACAGCAGTTTATCGCGCTTTATGTCGCTCTCGCGCAAGTCGCGCCCTATTGTGATAGCCCTATACTCTTAATACCTACAGGTTCCTTCAAAATTAGGACACAGTAACGTTCACATTACTACTTGGCGGCAAAAATATGGTGGTAGTACTTCCCTGGATTAACTTATTAAGCTATACTGGTACGGTTTTTAATTGTATTGTTCTTCTCATTTTAGCTAAGATATAATGAATTCTTAACTTTTAATGCTTTTGTACGCCATAGTCCTCTGTAGCTAATTAATACAACAGTTTGACATTTTCGTTTTATTGTTAACATTTACTTGCTTTTTTACGCATTGTAAAAAAGCAAGTAGTTATCTCTTTTCATTTAGTAAGTACACAACCAACATTTCGTATCCGTGGTATAATAAAGCTACTCGTGATAATACGTCAAAAATGTGAAGTGACAGGGAAGTCATAAATCGATACGTCCTATTAACACTACGTCATCCATTACTTTTTGGTCATTTTCTTTTATTTTTGTAAACGGCCACATTTACTTACTAATATTATGCTTCCCGAACTTTGTGAAAAAAAAAATAAAGAAACGTAAAACAGAATTCGAAAAAACAACAACAAATAAACGAATTTTGGGGGAAAAAAATAAAGAAACAAAATCCGAAATAAAAACAGAAACAACAGAACACATCAAAAAATTAAGTTGACATAGTGTTCATTGGAGGTATCGAAAAATAAAAATAAATACTAACTTCATGAACGTACAATGTGAAATTTTATGGCGTTTCTATTTAAGCAAAAAAAAGTTACCGATATATTTTGTACATAGAATCTTTAAACCTCTTGAAAAGTTGTCATTTTACAGATGTGGCCTCATGGCCATCACACTATCATCATCAACAACCCATTTGTACGTCCAACTGCTGGACATGGGTCTCCTCTCAGTCGAAGGTTTAGCCCATAAGCCGCCAAGCTGGCCCAAAAAATTTCAAATTATCACACCAAGGGTGTGATTTAGTACTAAAGTAACTAAAGACTACTAATAAATAATTCCGTAATAAGAATAATTCTACGATTAAATGTGACTTTAAAATTACATTAACTAGACATGACGCGGTGTAGCTCGTACTTTGAAACGAGTAAAAATAATAATAATAATAACGCACACACTAACATCGCGGGAGCCATAGACACACAAATAGACAACCACAAATTACATCCAAACTCACAAGAGAAATAAATGTAGGCCATACAAATATTTCTCCCGACCCGGGAATCGACCCTGGGTCCCAGAGGCAGTTAAAAATAAGAAAACAGACATTAAGATGACAGTGTTGTAGTTATTAAAAGTGCAACAAAAGAAGTGAAACTTTGCTAAACACGTGCCGAACTCGAAAGTAGTGCTACTAGTGTAATGTGTCGCTTGCAACTGGACACTTCTAGCACGTACTTAACTTGGTAGTTTAAATAATTCATCCACATACTTTCAGACTATACCGTCCTTGTCCAAGTGACGAACGAACAAGTCGTGCGCCAGGTGGCAAGCGATACGTCTGTCTGCATGCCACTCAGACGTTAGAAACTTTGTCTTTAAATCACAAAGATCTGGGGGCACTGCCACTGCGTCCGGCATCATAACATCCGGCATCATAGTCCGGCGACATAATTTCAATAGCACTATTTAACCTTCATTACCAGAACTCAGTAATGCCCACATTAAACAAAAAAAAATATTTTTAATTTTTTTTATAACAACAAGTGACAGAACTAACAAGTCGTGCGCCTGACAGTAAGCTACACCCCTGTCCATAACAGTTACAGTGCCACTCAGAGCTTTAAATTGCAAAGATCTGAAGGACACTACCACTGCGCCTTCACCCTGAGACATAAGTTGACAAGTCCCATGTGCCTGTAATTTCACCAACACCCTTACCTTTCAAAACTGGCACACAGTAATACTGACGTTACTGCTTGGCGGCAGAAATAGGTAAGGCGGCAGTAATAGGTAAGGCGGCAGTGCTTCCCTGGACGAACTCTGTCATAAGGAGCTCTACTGCTACAAAATAATATGATAGATAGATATATAGATAGGTAAACACTTTTAAGACAAACGCCTGAACAGCTTTTAAACTTGTTTATAGCACAAGTTCGATCCTACTGTTTACGGAGTACTGTTGCCACCTTTGGGACGGCTCTGCCCATTACCAGTTAGCTGGCTTGGAGTCGGTGGAGCGAAAAACAAAGAGACTTATTAACAACAATTCTCTTGTGGAGTCGAAGTTACAAAGTCTCGACCTTCGCAGAAATGTAGCCTGCCGGTTTTCTATCAGATAGATTTCGAGGAGTGACTGTGCAATAACTGTGCAAAAAATGCATACGGCAAAGGAATGGAAAACTCTACCGTCTGTGTTTCCCGAAAAGTACAATTTAGGGCTATTCAAGGCTAGAGTGAATAGGCATTTATTAGGCAAACGCGCACCATCGTCAGTCACATCGTCGCTAGATACACGGTATCGAATCAAAAGTATCGATACCTTGAATTTTCCCCACTTAAAGACAGCATGAAATATATGAATATAAATAATAAAATAAGTCTTTTATTTGATTTATGATTTTTAATTGAAACAAATAATAAAAGACTTTGATTAAATTGATCAATTCAATTAATCGTCATTTCACATAATTTGTGTTACTTAAATTTCCCACTCCTTCTCTCTATAATCACTTAAAAACAAAAATGTATTTGGTAACCAGTCTGTTTCTCATTTTTGATAGTGTACTGCCTGCTTTAGAGAACAGACGTTCTGAAGATGGAACAAACTTCGCCGGAATTGCGAAGTACTCAAATATAATGTTTGTCAGGTATGCTACCTAATTCAAATGTTTCTAATTATTTTTCTTCATTCTCATTCTTATAAAGAGGCATATGGTGGCATACATACCATTTTAAAAAAATGCTAGGTGGCTTGCATTATGATATCGAGTACAAAAGTATCGATATCGGAGGGAAAAGTACTCGATACCAAAAAGTATCGATACTTTTTCCGTGTCCCTAATAAAGACCAAGCGTGTGTCTATTACTTATTAAAAAACATCGTTACTATCTTCCCACAAGCATACACAAGCGTATGAAATAATTAGAAGAAAATATAGACACAAAACAGAAATTAAAATTGACAGTGAAAACAAACAAACATCACAAAAACAGCCACTTTAGAAATACAAACAACAAATGACCCCGTTGACTTAAAAAACGACCCTAATGATGAAACATTTGATCGTCGGCTGAAAGACCTTTTGGTGGATAATGCGTATTATTCCATTGAAGAATATAGACACATGATCTCGTAATATATGTTATAATTTATTAGATTATTAAATTATAAATATTATATATTATATATATGTATAAATATTATTTTACAGAAATGGATAAATTACATAAACTTAACGCTGTATGCGTTATCATTATTTTGATATAATTATATTATTTAATATGTTCCTACATTATTTCACATAACTACATTAACTATGTTACAATTATATAGTACAAAACTTGTACTGGATATTTGTAAATTTTTGTACTATTTATTACCAATTGTAACGATTCTTGTAATACAATATATTGTATATAATAGTTACCTATCTGTAGTCCGAAACGATATTTTCCACAAATAACGTTTGATCGAATTTTCATAACCTCAAAATTAATTTTGAGAGGAAAATGTTTTTTCTTTTAAACCTAACTTAACCTAACCTAACCGAACCTAATCGTGTCTTTGCGATAAACATCCAACATACCCTGAAAGAACAACGGTTTTGTTATAATTAGGTTTTCGGTATAACGAAAATTCGAAAAAACGTTACTTCGGAAAAAAAAATCGAGTTTGTGATAGGCTACCGTATATAATAATGTAAAGTTTACAAGACAATAAATAAATCTAAGTATAAACCTTTAAATAAATACACCCATCAAAAGTGTTCAGAGACGAAACACGTTTTTGCCAATTACCGAAAGTCGGGTTTTTTATTTAACACCATTGGTTTTTTGTTCAATTTCGTAATTTAAGAAATAAATAAATAATTTATTAAAATTTATATAGATAGTTTTACTTAGTTTTAATAAAGTAATCTAATACTGAAATAAAATCCCTAAACACCTTTAATGTGTGTACAATGAACATAACAATATGAATACAGCAAACAGTTTTTACTCGTACCTAGCTAATGAGATGATCACGCTATGTTAGTAAGCGGAAATTGAAGATGGTACAATATTAGCATTCCGAAGCCATTAATTTCGGATATTACGTCCGCCAACATCTTCAGAACTATCCTGCTCCCTCGGCGTAATCTGCATCTCATTTTTACGCACAATGGTGAAGAAATCACCAATACGAGCTTCGGCAAACACTTACAATGCGTCGCAGAAACGCGACATCCCCGTCAAAACCCTCAAGATGTTATATTAAAAAAAAGCGCGAAATTTTTTGTGCGGCTTCTCTGGAAGGGCGTGGAAAAAATATAATGATCGTCTTTTTAAAGCATTTGAAATTAGACTTTGTGCACGCTGACGTAGGGCCATTTATCAACACGACAGAATGACATATTTTTATTGCACGATTATTTATAAAGTGAGTCTGCCCATCAATACGAACATATTTTCGCCACTCAAATTGCCGTTCAAATTAGCCATTATATGCTAAATGGTTCTTTAGTGCTTAATTTGTAAACGTATTCATCAAAAACCTGCCTATTACGAATTATAAATAAAAATATAAGAAAATGTGATTTTAAACGCAAATATGTAATATTCCTTTGATGAATGTCTAATACTCTTACAGACTCTTTTGTAACAGAAAGATATTCTCTTCTTTTCATGAGTTACAGCAACTGTCTGAAAAGATACTTTATATAGTCCAACATTTACGTTTTGATTCCAAAAGATTTTTATTTCCGAATATAACAGCTCATTATAAAGTACCCAAACAAAAACGATAAAAGATATAAGTGGCATTTTTTAAGGTTGAACTTTTTATGAAAAAGAAAGTCAGAGAATTTTGTGAATTTTAAATTTCTTTTATCAATTTCCCAAGAATTATTTAACGAATTTCATCACTGTTATTAAGGGTCATCATCAACCCATTTATAACGTCCTACTGCTGGGTACGGGTTTTCTCTCAACCGAGGGTTTAGGCCACGTTGACCCGACGCGGTTGGCACGTTTTCCGACAGTAGCGAATGTTCTTCAACGTGCAAATATTCCTATCAATATTTTTCTTCATCGAAAAGCTCGTGATAAATTTCAAATTAAACTTAGAGGAGAGAGATCGGATTCGAACCCAAGGCTTCGGCTTGAGAGGCAATAGAACAAGCCAGCTATTTATGGACAGTACCTTTCATGGACAGTATTTAAATCATCAGTACTTTCCTTCAAAAGCATCAGTAAATATCTTGGCGTAGTGTATACTCATATTGATTTTAGAAGCAGTAGATCTCCGTGTGATAGAGTTCGTCCAGGGTGTTATTGCCACCTTGCCTATATCTGCCGCCAAGCAGTAATGTCAGCATAACTACGTTCCAGTTATGGAGGGTAAGGGTGCTGGTGACATTACAAACACATAGGACTTGTCAACTTATGTCTCAGGGTGACGGGCGCGGTGGCAATGCCCCTCAGATTTTTGGGATTTAAAGCTCTAAGTGACGCTACAACTATTATGGATAGGCATGTAGCTTACCATATATGTAGAGGAGCGTGGGGGAATGGGAGCCTACTAAGAAAAATTTATACCTACTAAAGAAAATAATAAAAGTCATAATTTATGCAATTAAAATTTTTATTATTTATGAACGTATGCTTCACATATCTGGGTTCTAGATAATCACAGAAAAAATGTGTTTGAAAGAATAGCTCTCATTACCCGCGTAAAATCGAATTGAAAAAGGAATAAAACAGTAAAAACACTTCTATTTTTATTGTGGTTTCAAGCATATAACTTCTAAAATTTGATATATATGGTGACATAGCTAGTGTAATTACAATATAGTATCTATGCATTCTAATGCTTACCTGGGATGATGAAATTTGGTAAACATTATAAAGGCGGAGCGAAAAACACACAACCATCTCATACGACTAAACGCGGCGTTCTATGAGGGCGCGAACGCCCACTTTATCACCGCTCTCATTACCCACGGGCTCCCAATACCCCACACTCCCCTAAATCATTGAATTTTTTCAGTACGTTGTAGATACTTCTCTATGAAAAAGCAGTAGGTTCAATTTATATTGCGGCCGAACGGAATGGAAGTGAATTTTTGTAACGATATTGTCCATAGCGTAATGAACTTTATGGTCAATTGGGTAACGTAAAAACTACATACGAGCCAGAAATCACGTCGCGCGTCTTCCGCGGAATTCTCGCGTATGCTCGAGAGTGTTTGTGCATTCGCTAGAATTTCGCATCTGCCGTCGGCGAAGTGGCGGGAAGGTAGGCGCAGTGTGACGTCAAACGTCGACGAAATACTACAGCCTCAACGCGCGCTGCGAGAGAGGCGAAATTGTCGCTTCCATTCCATTCCGTTCCGCCGCAATGTAAATTGAGTCGTAGTCAGAAACTACACAAAAAGCACTTTAAAATCGCACTGTAAAGCCCGTAGTTGTTTTTTGAGATTCATAAAGCGAAATGGAGTAGGTACACCGTACTATCATATTCAAATATTTAATTTTACGGTAAACGCTGTTACTGTCCATGAACGGGTTTAAGGGTGTGATGTGGATATTAATAATTTTAAATTGATTCAAATCATTCAATTTGTAAAATAGTTTTTAAAACAAAGTAATGTTCCCGCAATAAATTAAAATATTTAATTTTCGCGTAAAACTGTTGAAACTCATAAATTTCTATAATTAATTAAATACATTATTACGATAAATTATTTATATGACTCTCTGGGTTTCATTCGGGAGCGATAATATTCATTAATACCCCGAACACAAATATAATTTTGAAAAGGCTGTCATGTGGCAATTGTTTTATTCAATTATTGATAAATGGAACATTGTGAATATACAACAATGAGGACATTCCGCGATCCGTTTTTTATGATATCAAATGACGAGATAAATATGTAGTGCAGCTAGCTGGTGATAAGCGACAAGCTTAGCACAGTTGCAATACAACACAGAGCTATAAATAACTCAGAGAATTCATTATTTTGAGTCTTGGTAATTGATGTAATTGTCTGCCACATTAGAATTATTTTGTTTCTCTGTCTCGGGCCAAAACTGCTCTGTCCTTTTCCTAACATGGGTCTCGAGTCAACATCCAAACGTAACATGGGTCGAGTTTGTTTTATAATTTATGAAGGGTGAACATGGCGGGTGTTGTGTCAAATTATAAGTACAGCCAAAATACAAGACATCATCATTATTATAATTTATAATATCAAGTGACTGGACGAGCAAGTCGTGCACCTGGTGGTAAGCTACACGCAAAGATCTGAGGGGCACTGCTACTGCACCCGTCACCCTCAACCTTCAACAGCACCCTTACCCTTCAAAACCGGAACACAGTAATGCTGACATTACTGCTTGACGGCAGAAATAGGTAAGGTGGCAGTACTTCCCTGCACGAACACTTTCACAAGGAGCTCTACTGCTACTAAACTCTCATTAGCCTCATTCCTAGGTACGGAAATGGAGATGGAGCGACGATTCGTCACGCCGGCCATACGGGGTGGTTATTTCTCATATCTTCAAAGTATTACGAATAATGTCTCCAACCTGCTTAGTACAATAAGTAAGAATAGCGACGCTGTCCTACGGGATGTTATCTCGTGATCATGACGCGGTATATTGCAAATTTCTACTCGCAAACACTACTACTACAAACGCGTTCGTGAAACGCGTCGCTACACTTGCAATTGTAACGATGCAAACGCGCAACTGTTTCAATACAAACACGCGATTGCATCACTACAATGGCCTATTGCTAGTGCAGCGATGCAATCGCGCATTTATATCGATGCAGTCGCACGCTTGCATCGCGTTTGCATCGCTGCTTAAAATAGCGCGCGTGTAAAGGTACACGAGTAGCGACTACATCACTATTGCATCGCGTATGCATCGCGGTTGAATCGCGTTTGCATCGCTGCTAAAAATGACCGTGTGTAACTCACTCAAACGACTAACCATGGACTCTCGACAAGACTGGATATCTTCTCCACTGACCTTTGCATTCCCATGTTCACTTTTATATGTATAATAAAATTCTAAAGCTACATGATTTTAGATACTGTCGGTAAACTGCCTCCGTGTCCGAACGGTTAGTGCGGTGCGTGTGCTCTATTTACACACACACACACACACACACACACACACACACACACACACACACA
>NW_020654810.1:5198573-5205602 GCF_003589595.1 Hyposmocoma kahamanoa | reverse complement strand
CACACACACACACACACACACACACACACACACACACACACACACACCCACACACACACACAATACAACTAGAATTAGAACATGTCACAGCAAATCGTAGTCCAATACAGTACGTTAACCTTACACAACAAATGACCATTAAATCTAATGTAATGTATGCCAGGCATCCACGCCAATTGCCTCATTTCAAACTAGACAAATCTTTGTACTAGAGCAACGGTGTTCACTCTGCAGTACTTTCCAAATTTTTTCTACCGGGAATCCCAATCAGGACCTCCGCATCGAGCACCCACGGTGTAAATCATTACACCTACATCATCAACGCGACTAAATATTAAATTAAGTGGCGACTTGAAAAAACACGACAGCTTCACACAATAATTCGGTTGCGGCCGAAGGCTTAAAATATACCAAAAAGTTTAAAAAAATTCTAATTGCAATAAAATTCGTTGAAATCGATTCTAAATGCATAATGGTTTCTCAAATTTTCATTCAGTCTAAAAACAATTAACTGTGGGAATTTCGGCTTCGACTACCTATTTACAGCTTTTGGAGTCGAAATCCTTAACCCATGGGGTCCCGGTGCTCTTCATCTGTACAAAATTTTATACAAAAAATTAATAGACTGTCTGGGAAACCCAAGGTCCAGCAACTATCTTGCCCAACGCATTAGCATTGCCATATAAAGGGGAAACGCTGCCAGCACCTTGGGCATCTTGCCGCGGGGACCCAATTTCATTCATATAATTTAATCCTAGTTTTACTTTCTAGCATTTAAGCTTTTATTGCCCCTTACCTGTACAATTCAACTAATTGTGAAATAAAAGTTTTTTAATTAATTTAGTTTCACGAGTTTGTCAATATCGCTGACACTTTGTCGGATGTGTTTGAATTCGTCTTGCAATTAATTACCTATTGCGTTCTAAGCTATTTGAGTAGGACTTGTCTACGTAACATCCATTACCCTAAACCCGAGAGTTAGTCCTTAGTTAATCAATTGACAAAACACACACACGTAATGAATAACTAGGCCAAAAATCGATTTACTACCTAAGCGCAACAACCTTTCCTATCTTTCTTTTTTCACAGTACTGCAAATTTTCTGAATTTTGACCTCAATTACCTCAGGTCACAAATTGAAATTTAAAATTTCAGCTCCTATAGAGTTGTATTTTTTATGCTAATTTCAAATTTGCGTGTCGGCTTAGGAACAGCTAAGTGATTTCGTTCGTAGACTGCAATTTGACTGAATACCTAGAATGTTTCGCCCTCTACGCTTCGATATTTAAATAATTGCTTTTATGAAATATCAATAGTTAACATTTTCTAGTAGCAGTAGAGCTTCTTGTGGAAGAGTTTGTTCAGGGAGTCACGAAGTTCGGTTTCGAATGGTAAGGGTGCCGGTAAATTTACAGGCACACGGGACTTGTCAAGTTATGTCTCAGGGTGATGGGCGCAGTAACAGTACTCCTCAGATCTTTGCGATTTAAAGCTGTGAGTGTAACTGCTATGGACAGGCGTGTCGCTTACCTACACACATATATGTATCTTCTTATTAATATCACAATAATTTGTTTATTATTTGCAGTATACGTAAATATATTGCGATTTCTGTACGTTACACATAATGTATACACTTCCAAAATAGTCAAAAGATCAACATTTACTCTCTACATTCATGATAAGTGATAGGAATTGAGGGATTAAATTTAGCGAAACTAAAGAATAATATGGACATTCCCTACTACAAATATCGGGAATTCGCGGAACTGATCATATTTCTTTAATGGACATTTTGTTATGGATTGATTTAATTTGTCTTAAATTAATTTATTTTAAAATTTTGACATGTATTATTTATTATTTTTGTTACGCTGAGCTATCTGCGACTAAAGTTGTACCTTAGTTTCTTAATAGATAGTAATAAATAGTACCAAGTCAGTAGTAAAATATAAGTATTAACATAGTTTTAAGTCTGTACTAACATTTTATGGATCACTGTTGTCCCAAATAAAGAACTATTATTATTATTATTATATATTTCAATATGCGTATTATTTATTGAAATTTGAATAGGTAGTTTGGCGACAAATTATAATTGCCTATTAAGTATTTGCTACAAATTATTGTCTCAAAAAGTAATATTGTAGTTGTGTTTCTATATACGTACTTCCGTATTTAAATATTTTAGCCATAAACAATAGACGACCTATATGGTATGTTTAGAATGTAAACAGCAAAAATTTCTACGCATTGATGACGTAATGGATATGTCCATACTAAGAAAGTATTCATACTGTAGGTAAATTATTTCCGTCAATTCCAACCATGACACACACTAGTTCAAAATTACTAAGCTCACAATTACGTTTTCATTGAATGCACTAAACAAACACAAAAGAGCTTCTTCTTTCACTTACATTTTTCTGCGTTCCAAATTAAGTAGTGCAGTACTGGTCTTGGGAAGATGTAGTGCCATTTTTATGCTCGTAAACCATATGCTATAAAATAAGATTTATGCTTCCCGTCGTAAAGTGACAGTACTATCCGCTGACACATCTGCGTTGGTGTTATCTGCGTAAATAAATCCTTTTTGGGGTCTAGATCTTGTTTGACTGGACTGCACACACGTGCAGTGTGTGTGTTGAGAACTTCACACATTTTCCAAGGATTGTGATGTTTTTATTCACTATTAGCGAGAAATAGTCTGGCTGAGCATACACAAATGTACAGTCTCATATCTTTCTACATATATACATATTTTTTTTTTTTTTTATTTATTTATATCAGGTAACAGAGACCCATGTATACATACCTTATAGACTAACATACATAACAATATAAAAACAAAATACACCTATATTATATATACCTTAAAACAAACATACATACAATATAATAATAAAAACTAATCTACACGATTTCCCTTATCGGCGACGTGTGGCGCAATCTGGTGTCAGGTAACCGGCCGCGGAATCGCCGATATATGACACCCTTCGGCCAAAATTCCTCTTTCATGAAGGTCGAAAGATGTTCGGTCGGTATTCTCACCACAAACGAATTGAAGTTCACGTTGCGGCGAGACTCCAACCGCTCGACCCTCAGGGTGTATTTGGTTTTATGCCTGATATACTCCACTATCTCCTCAGACTTCGTGGAGTAATGCAGCCGCGACAGGTACATCAACGTCGTCGGTACGGCCGGACGCAGCAGGAAGTTCGGTCCTGTCGGAGCTGTGCCACACTGGTTACGGCTGGTGGGCTTCCTCTTCACCACCTTTGTGAAGCCATCCTCGTCGCACTGGACCGTCTGCCTCTGTGGTTTTGCAACTTCAGAGACAGGCACACGGAAATTGTTTTTATCCTTAGCCGATTGCCGCCGCTCAAATTTCGAAGTGGAGGGTCGGCTAGTTGAAGCGGCTACAGCGGCTACAGCGGCGTATGCACGTGTCGGGGTTGACGTGCACACGCGTGACATTTCCACCGAGGCAGAGGGGCGGGCAGCGGGGCGCGGCGCATCATGCGCGGTGGCAGCAACGAATGGTGACGCATTGTGTGCCGACTCGAAACTGCTGACCGAGGCATTCAGCGCTGCTCCGCGTCGTGTGTTTACATTAGAGGCTTCTGGTGACCTACATACCGAAACAGCATTGCTTAATAATGCAACTTGGGTACGCAGCCCACTTATGATGTTATCCGAAGCTCTAATTTACACTGTACTTCGGCTAGGCTAGACTTCAGGAACGTAATGTCCTTCAGCAGCCTAGTAACATCGACGTGGTCGAACGTGACGGGGGGCAGCTTGTGCAGCTCCTTCGCCACGAATGTAGGCACGTCGTCCGGGTCAGTCTCCTTCAGCAGCGTGATTATGTCTTGGAGACTCTTCACGCCTCCATCCCTCCGGCGAGATGGCATCTCTTCGGCTTTACCGAGACGCTGGAAAAGCAGCATCTTGCCACTGCAAATCTCATCTTCACTGAAATTTGATTTGCATATCTGCACTATGCTGACTTCATCCATGGTGTCGATAGCGTGTATAATGAACGCCAGGAGCTCATTGGCAATGAGTTGCTGGGAACTCATTGTCAATTACGCGCAGCGGCTTGTGCCGCTCGAAACACGAGTTAGGTGTAATTAACTCACTTCGTCGTGGCACGTCCGTTTCCGAACGCGCATTGCTATGGACTCAAAATAACATATACATTATATATACATATACATTATTGGTTATGCGGGAAAGGTACTATAACCTGCTAGCGAACTCGCACAGGGATCATCACATGTTTTTATGTATGTGTAACATGATTTTTTGCTATTGTTTTTAAAAGCAAATTTTTTTTTATTATGTTCAATAGTCTGTTAATTTGTAAGTACTTTATTTCTTTCGCAAATGTCGTGCGTGGTTGTCATAGGAATACAAATTTACTCCTATTATAATGCATGTTAACTTTAAACATCTTCACAGTTTGTATTCTGTAGCTATGCCAAAATAAATAAATCTAAGTCAGGTCCTAACCCCGGATCAGCCTGTTTGCATGGACTTCATCCAGTTCTCTGTAAGGCTAGTGCTTTAAGTGAGTCGCCCCGGGTGCACGTACAGCACCTTTCCTATTTTCCAGATAGATACAGAAGGTGTAGGCACGCTCACTTCCCGGAAAACCCTATCTCTCCGGTCGGTAAATAGGGACAGGGCGGCAGATAGGGACAGAAACTGACACAAATGTACAGTCAACAGCACATCAAGCTATTTACGTTTGTTCAAACATCACCTCTAGTTCAACGGAACTAGATCCATCAAAGTGTAGCTTGCGTCAAAGTGTAACTGTCAAGGTCTCAAGGCTATGACCGCCATTTCAATATCTGTTTCATGAACGCTTCTTTGACTTAAAAAATCTCTTTGCAAAAATATGAAAAACTTTTTTAGGCTGGTTTCACAGCTGTGCATACGGTCCGTACGGACTGAGCCACCCTCATGCTTGGAGTCCGCAGTGGTCCGAGTATTTAATGTAGTGGGGACATTCATGGAAGACAGTCGCCTACAATAAACGTACGTGTGGCTTGTGCGGAGTTCATGCGAAGCGTATTCCGTATGGAGCAATCTGCGTTACTGTAAAACGATGTTCTAACGCTACACGTGTTATTCCGGTCCGATGCTCCGCGCGGACGGTCCGCAGATGGGTCCACACTACTCTGAAATCAGCCTTAGAAATTAATGAAATCAATCTCTTTTTTATTAAGTCATAACTTTTCTTTAATTATATTATTCAATTAAAAAAATATATAATGTAATATGACTTTAAAAACAAATGCGAACGTTGTATAATATTTGCTATCAATATTTGTACGTCAGTTACTGGCGCAACACGCTGAACTATAGATAAGTGAAATTTTAAATATATAAACTTTATTTACCGTGTATGCTTACAAATAGATAGATACATAACTACTATAATAGAGGGCTGTAGCTCAGATGCATTGCGAGAGGTACTTTTAATAATATAAAACTGGGATTGACTTAAACTTTGGTTTATTTTACCATTTTTATGTCTAGGGTTATAAATCAATAATCTTACTATTAATGTCAAGATCTTCTATTTTCTTAATATTCTTTTTCAAAGAATTCTAAATACAAACTAACTCCTTCAGCCAGCAATTCTACTCATAGAGTACGGCCTAGTCTACATCCCTCTTCCTCACAGCTGAAGGGGCGAATATCCCTAGCTGATGGTCTACCTATGATAGGCAACTTACATCTGCGATCAGCCTTCACTACAGGCTAGCCACACACTGCTCGGAAGCTATCAACTTACCAACAAGTAAACCACCGAGGAGGCTATGGCTTTGGTCTGCCAAAAACCTATCTAAAAGGACAGACCATGATCACATCCTAAACAAACAAATCAAAATATTTTCACTAGTTAGCTATCCTATCTAATTAGGGAACCTGACTAAACCCTAACACTTTATTTTAGCGACCCTAAACTGGCTGAACGATCCTAATAAAAATTCTAAACATCACTACAAGTTCCTAACTATCTCAGCCTAAGCTATCTCCAACGTGGATGCTGCCACAACGACGACACAGGCTTGAACATCCATCGGACGATCACTGGGTTACATCACTATTGATCTCCCAGCTGCCTTAGTCCTCATTTTGCAGCTATCACGTTCCATCAGCTTCACTTATCATCCTTAAACAACAAGAACCAACCCACGTATAACGTCAACAACGTATTCTAACTACATGTCCTCAGACATACATATGGTATGAGGGTATACCACATGAAGAATTTCTAATAATTAAATAAATATATTTTCCCAGAATGCAGACAGTCCTTGATCAACTGGAGGGATGAGCAGGAACCATTCGCACATACAGGATAATATATCTATCAAATTTAAAAAATAAACAAGAACAAATAAGTTTTATCTGTTTGGTGTATCCTCTCCTCCCTTCCTTCCAAGTCTGCATGTACAGGAAAATATCAATTTTTCTCCAAATATTTCTCATAAGGTCGATATCATTCCACATGAAAAATAAATATAAAAATTAATTAACCTAGTAGAAACAAACACATTAAATTCCCTCATATAGAACTTTTTCATCCTATTCACATGGAGTAGATTCTGCCTACACAACCTTTTCCTATTCATACCTAATCTGCACATAATACAATTAATCCTACTCAACCAATTCACTACCCTAACCTTCGCGTATCATATCTCTTAGATAAAGCAATCCTGTCTTTCTTGTCAAACATTCGCTTCCGATGCGATTGTAAACTATCTATACATTCCTTACGAGAACTCATCGAAGCTGCTCGTTTTACGTAGTCACTTCGCAGATTCGCCACATTACTTACGCGAACACGATTAGAAATGTCGCTTTTCGAATTGTATTTTATATATATTTTCGGCAAATCATAATTATAATTATTTATATCTAAATACCGTTGTTGACGCAATTGACACGTCTTATCACTCACGTCAACATTACTCGTCATTTCTGGCAAAACCGAGAAGCTATCTA
>NW_020654810.1:5195849-5198473 GCF_003589595.1 Hyposmocoma kahamanoa | reverse complement strand
ATTACTTATCATCTCTGGCAAAACCGAGAAGCCATCCAAACTTTTTGATATCGGTTTCAAAGGAGACTTTTCTTTCTTTGGTCCAATATCTGTCATGGACTTAGAAAAAGAAATTTTATTGTCAACTTCCACTTTTGACAACTCGTAATTACACTTTTCCAAAACATCTCGACCCAGAACCAAATATTTTTCAAGATCGTCTACAACCAGCAACTTCGAAGGATAATCCTTCCCATTAATCATCAACGACACCTTGGTGGACGACTGCACATTTATTGGCGTTGCACCCACTATACGTAATGGAAAACTTGGACTATCATCGATACGCAATTGTAACTTCTCTACAAAACAACGAGAAATTATGGAAACTGAAGCATTAGTATCCACCAACGCCTCGCAACATACATCATTAATAAAAACAGATATAAAAGGTGCCCTATCTACGCTAGAACTATCAATTGTAGACAAATTTTCTACATGTTCAGTTGCGCTTTTCTGACAATCACGTTGAGGAGATCCCGGCGAAGATCCACTGCTATGTGCTCGTGAATACCCTTGACTTGGCGTATCCTGATGCACAATTGGTGCTCGTGGCACTAAATACTCCGACTGTTTAGACTCGGGTCTAATTATCGGTGCAGAGACATCCTGTGTTTGCCAACAGTGAGAATTCTCCGAGTGACAGTTTACTGGCAATACAATATCTTCTCTACTCACATTATAACTGTGATTAAATACATCATCTACTTGTATAATTGTTTTTCTCAACTCCTCTTTAGATAGATACAAATTACTTGCCAGCATCCATTTAAAATTGGGTATCAAAGACTTCAAAAAATGCTTAATAAACTGAACATCTTGAATATTCGCTTTCCTCGCTAACTCATCTAAACTATAAAAATAACTTATAAGCGATTCACTATGCCCCTGTCGCCTATAATAAAATTCTCGGGCGTAATCAATTTGTGAGGGAAATTCCTCTCTCAACCTCTGTGCAATCACATCATACGACACGTATGAAGAAGAATACGTTTTGTACCATTGCAGAGCTGGCCCCTCCAAATACAATGCAAACACGTATTTCTTCTGCACATCAGACCAATTATTTAATATACTAATGGTCTCAAATTGGTTCAAAAACTCATCTACGTCGTTGAACCCATTAAATCTTTGTGCCGACATATACATATTTCCTCCTCGCACTTTTTACTGGCACCAATTATAAAAATTAATATTAAATAAGTATAAATATAAATTACGACCTTTTATTACGCATTCCTGGTGGTTTTGTCGTAACAACATATAAACATTTTTCCACGATGGACTTTTCTTCATCGGAATCCTTTCATCATTAGTAAGCTTGCGTTCCTTATTTGCAGGCTTGAATTATGTTATACTTCTCCCGTTGCCAGATTTTTCAAAATAAAAATATAAAAAATTTTCACATCTGGATTCGTACTTTCTTCATCACCATCATATTGGGATCCGTGCCTCCACCATTTATAATAGAGGGCTGTAGCTCAGATGCATTGCGAGAGGTACTTTTAATAATATAAAACTGGGATTGACTTAAACTTTGGTTTATTTTACCATTTTTATGTCTAGGGTTATAAATCAATAATCTTACTATTAATGTCAAGATCTTCTATTTTCTTAATATTCTTTTTCAAAGAATTCTAAATACAAACTAACTCCTTCAGCCAGCAATTCTACTCATAGAGTACGGCCTAGTCTACACTACACACTTTATTGCTCAATCACAAGATATAGACAGCTTGAAACTAAAATGTGGGCAAAGGCGGCTCTTCCAGACAACCTTTGAAATATAGGAAAACTAATCAGGACGGGATATATAGACAAATAAAAATTAACATTATATTTTATCATATAATAAATAACGATATAGTATACTTACATACCATCATTCAGCCATACGACGCCCACTGCTGGGCATAGGCCTTACATATATATTAGTATAATAAATATACCTAAATAAACTTATACTTACTAATAAATATTTACACATTGCAGACTAGGACAATGTCAGATGAAAAATAAATATACATCTATCTCTTAATAGTAAAAAGTATGAATGCATAGAAATTTATTTTATTAATACAGCGAGCACAGATTATTCGAGCTTTCAAATATCCATTAGTTTCTTTGTTATTTTTTCATCATACACTTATTTAAAAATGTATGTAAAAATTTTTATATTCATATAGGAACCCCAAACAATCATTTAATACGTTCACAAAAAAACAATTGCGGTCTGCGATCATTGCTTTTAAACCTTTTTAGAGCCTATTTTCTACAACACTTATTGTGCAAGTTTGGAATATTGTAACACTCCAGCTCCTTGTGAAAAAGTTTTCCGGCGAAGTACCATACCAATTTCTTCCACCAAGCAGTAATGCTCACATTACTTTAGGTTTTGAAAGGTAAAAATAAATCAATGGTTGAAAACTCTTTCTTATAAGGAAATGGAAAATCTCTTAAATCTCTCATACCGTAATTAGCAATACTACATATAATTTCAACACATAACACACATGCGCGCATGTACGCACGTACACGCACACACACACACACACACACACACACACACACACACACACACACAC
>NW_020654810.1:5122829-5195839 GCF_003589595.1 Hyposmocoma kahamanoa | reverse complement strand
CACACACACACACACACACACACACACACACACACACACACACACTCTTTTTGAAACCGTCCTCGTTGCACTGGTCGACTCGTTTCGGTGGTACTGATGACACAGCTCCAGAGATGTGTGTGTTTTCATTGTCCGTTTTCGCAATGACAAGGTCCCACAAATCTTTGAGATTTAAAGCTTGGAGTGCATGGAGTGATACTGGATGGATTATAGGTAAGCATGTCTTTTACCACCAGCCACACTATCCGTCTCGTCACTTGATAATAAAAACATTTCATCCATCTAGCCATCTAGCTTAGTTAATGGACACATCATTCATTATCCTTGAACGGGTCATCACTCTATAATGTCGTAGGCCGAATTGTAGCACGTGTCGTAGCCCGTGCCGTAGCGCATGTCGTAGGCCGAGCTGTAGCCCATGTTCTCACAAACATAGATGCACAAAAAAACTGCACATCGATTCAGAACCTACGATAACTCTGTTGTCGACCGATTCGATTAGATATCGTACGATTTCTTTTCATTTTTAAACTCTTAAAAATATATATATAAGGATTTCATTTTTCTTGTAATCTATATTCGCCGACTAACTCCAAAAACGTTGTTTCCGAATCCGAATCGAATGTTCTGAATAGCTCGGAAAGCGCCCTTCGATTCGAGAACCATATCCAATCGAACGATTTGGTTAAATTATCGAAGAGTTCTGAATCGGGGTCTTGGGCCTACACTTCAGACATATTACAAACAATATATCTAAATGTAATACATAATACTACAATGTGAAATGACAGTAATAACTACTGCAGGTGAAATAACAGGCATATGGAACTTTCAACTTATGTTTCAGGGTAACTTTACCTCCGATTTAAGTTTTAAGGTTTTTTGCGTTTTAAGGCTCTGAGGGTTGTATTCCAGAATTCTACTCAGTGCTCAAGTCAGGACTTGTGTATGATTTAAAGCACTAGAAATCATACTCAAGTCCTGACTTGAGCATTGAATAGAGTTCTGGAATACGACGCTGAGTGGCACAGTAACTGTTGTGGGTAGGCGTGTCACTTGCTTGTTCGCCCCATTACTTGAAATCATGAAAAAAATATCGGAACCTTTATTAATTTGTATTTCATATCTATCGAATGAGGTTTCTATGTATATATGGCTATCGTACATTAAAGTAACCCTCTAAGGTACATTTGCTCTGTGTCCGGAATCTAATTACATTGACAAATGCGGAGAGTGCCTCCCAACTTGTGATAAGTGTGAGCGTGTTTTTCTACCGTCCCTGGTGAAATTCTCGACACAAAATTACACACTCGAAACGCACATTTAGTTATCAGCTATCTTATAAGATCGCTACCGAGCATATGGCTACGTAAGGAAGGTATGTTTTCTTTATCTAACATATAATTGTAGATGTGAAATAGCACTGGAATAACACAATTTTAAAGTGACTTCAGAGATAAACATCGAATCGGTTTCATATATTAAATTTTATTTCTGAAGTACATTGTTTACATCCAACGCTTTGAAGAATTTTTTATGAAAATAAAATCGTATTTATAAGGTATTTAATATAGGAATAAATATGCTCACAATAAAAAAAAATACATTTTTTTCCATTAAGTTAAAGGTAGAACGATTCATCGACTCTCGGTCTGGAGCATTGTGCTCTGGGCTGACATCGTTTCCCATTGGCTGGCTAAACGTATTAATTGGTGAAAGCAATATCTGGCCCTCTCATCATACATTATATTTTTTTAATGCAATTCAAGTTACCGCATAGTTCAAATTTATAACTCTATTACTATCAATCAGACACGGCGAGTTATCGCGTTGCTAATAGACGAAGAAATTAACAAAAAATATTATTATTATTACAAAGTTTTATTATTAACATTAACACTAAGAAAAAATCTCCAGACCTAACGAATTTTTGTACGTGGTTGGTGCAGATCTTTGTTTTTAATGACTTTTTGTCATAGCGCCATCTGTGAGAAATCTATGAACGCTTGTCTTCACTCAGCAAGGTACCTTCACAGGTACCAGTAACTGACTAGAGATGTCGCTTCAACAATTGTAATTTTTAAATTTATTGAATGTTACTTTGTTTGACCACCATGATATTCAATAAATTTTATTAAATTACTCCACTCGTTTCTAATAATTATTAATGTAATTAGCAAACTGAAAAAACAGCATGCTATTCAATAGGACTATAACGAAAAATATGTTAACATTCTCGTTACCACACGAACCGGGATGTGGTAATTTTTTGTACAGTGACATGTAAATGGTGATGTTACAGCGCGCAGACAAAGCAGACGTTAATAACCTCATCGAGCAAATACCGTACGCGGGACAATCGTGTGAATACTTTCATTGAAATAAATGTGTCTGAAACCGGCTCTTATCTATGCTGGACAGCGGCTTCGAGCTAGCAATGGCAAAACCGCGTTCTATTAATTGACTGAAACGGACCGTTAGGCTGCCTTTCCACCAGAGATGTGCGAGGTAACGAGGCGGTGCGAGGATGTGTAGCGGCACTGTGAAACGGTTTGTTTTCGGAACTCTTTTCAGCTATGCGCGGGCGGGGTATGGTGTGGCGGGTGAGCAGTGGCGATATGTCAGTGTCAGTTAGTGTTATACTTTCAGTAGCTCTAGTTTCCTACACCGATTCGTACACATTCTTCGCCCGCATCCCTCGCATACAATTCTCTCACATATCCGCTCACGCGATGCGCTCATCCTACCGCAAAATGGCGGCTATTTGGTTTCGCAAATTAGAAAAGGATTCAGTTTAAATACAAGTTTTTAAAAATAAAAATTATTATTCTGCATTGCTAAATAAATACCCTCCGTACTACAACAAAAACATCTCAAATAAAATGCAGTAATGCACCGCAAATCCTGTACTTAAAAAGCCCTAATGAATTTTTTGGTGTACTTGGGTAAATATGATAATATTCCGTTTGAGTGGTTCTATACCATGAAATTACTCCTTAAAGTATAGTTTATAAACATTTATATTCAGGGTAAACTTAAAAAATGCAACTTGCGGTATGTTTTCAATAAATAAACACCGAAATCACCAGCCTAAACAATAACACACACGATTGTCGTGACGTATTTTTGAAGTTGTTTATTTTTTTAAATGACAGACCCAGCCATCAAAAACTTTATGGTTTGCTAGAGTAGTTACCGAAATAGCAATTAGTATTAGTTCTTTTACCTGTTATAACTTCGATATCCGATAAATCGGTATAAAATCATCACTGGCACCTCTAGGTGTGGTATGCTTCCAGAGACGCATGAATCGCATGAGCGGATATTTCACGCACACATTTCTCGCTATTTTGTATGTACAAATATTTAGCTCCGCTAACCCTTTTCCACCGGAGCTGCGCTACCCGAGACTAGGTATATGAAGTAATTCTATTGGTGGATTTTTCCGCGCACAAAGCTTCGCTACGTCGCACATCTCTGGTGGAAAGGCAGCCTAATGCTGTCACGCAACCAACAACGACATCCCATTGACATTCTGACGGAATTCTCTTGTTGCCCTTCAAACCTCTGATCCTACTAATTAACTATAAAACTTTTGACAGTGTTACCGTTTAAGTCAATGTTTCTTCTTAACTGTCATAACTTTGGCAACACGGAGCCGCAAAGACGGAATACTAATGTGGTAATGTTGTCTTCCGTTTTACGTTAAGTCAGTAGGTAGAATCCTCGTAAACACTATATTACATAGGGCGCACCATAAGTTTTCGGAACTGGCCACTTACATCAACAATAATATTAAAAAGTAATTACAACATTTGAAAATAGAACTTTTTGGCTGTAGAATACAGTTTGTTTCATCTGACTCTCACTTGTTTTTACATTGTGGCGTTGAATGATGACCAGATGACCACGGATTTAACTCGTGAAAATTTTCGTGGTATGATTTTCAACGAATTTAAGTGTAAATTAACAGCTCAGAGGAGTTTCGCTTAGCTTCAAACTGCTGGTGGCGATAAAGCACCATGCAAGACGACTATTTATAGCTAGTTTGCAGAATTCAAACGCGGTGTTAATCTCAGTGACGAATTTCGTGATGGTCGCCCGTTCACTACTGTGAACAAAAAAAAACATCGATACTGTGCGCCGTATGATCAAGACAGGCATGTGACATACCATGAAATTCGGGCATTTTAGGTATAGGCACGAGTTAAACACAATCAATACTACACAAACTTTTGGGTGTGAAAAAGCTGTGCTCTCGGTGGAACCCACACAATTTGACTGAGGCTCAAAAAACGGATCGCGTCACTTGGTGCAATGCCATGCTTACCAGATTCAACAAAAGGGTGTCAAATTTGGTGTGGAACATAGTAATAGGTGACGAAACATGGATTTATAGTTAAGATCCCAAAACAAAGCAACAATCGATCGTATGGATCTTTCGAGATGAGCCGAAACCAACCAAAGTGGCGCGCGTGCAAAGTTCCACTAATCGGATGAGTGCTTCTTTTTTTAATAAAACTGGACACGTGGCTATTGTTGCTTTGGAGAATCATTGTACCGCGAATAGTGATTGGTAAAAACCGCCACGAAAATATCAGTTCTCACACTGCCAGACAGACAAACGAATTTATGAAAGTGAACAGCGTTGACCTTATAAGCCATCCCGCGTACAGTCCCGACCTGGCACCTTGTGACTTTTATTTATTTTCAAAAAATAAGAACCAGTTACGCGGTCAACGATTTTCATCACCTGAAGAGGCTGTCGAAGAGAATGAAAAATACGTTCCAGAGATTGTCACCGAGGAGTGGCATAAATGTTTTCAAAATTGGTTCATTCGTATGAAAAAGTGCATTAACGCTAACGGATGATATTTTGAGAAACAATAAATTCATTTCTGATCATTTATAGTATTTTTTTCTTATTCATTCCGGAAACATATAGTGCGCCTCACGTATACACTTACTGTAGTGAACTCCTTGCTTACTTTATGCCCATTTATATTGACTTTTTATTCATTAATGCTCATATTTTTCTTTTGAAAAAAGTATCGTACATATTTTTCGATATCTTTTCCTGAAAAAATTGCTATATCATTACCATGTTATCAATTCTATAATGAATAACGCGTGTGGCGATCCGCGCTATACAATGCGAATACCGTGCGAGATTATGTGAGTGTGTACGTTCGTACACGGCGCGTGGTGGGCCATTTATACATACAAGTCGCTGCTTGGTTTGTTTGGAGTTATACACTATGATAATAATTATCTCGTTATACTGGTTTTTCTTGTAAGTTGTTCGTCACGGATACTTTATCAGATCTAAACTTGATAATGTCAAAAAATTTCCACCAATCTGGGGTAAAGAAGAAGAATAAAAAACTTTTATATTTTTCTTTACCTTTATTGTCCATTTTTATTTTTGTTGTGTCGTGTAATTTGTGAAAGAAACTAATCAAACTCAAACCATCTTTATTTCATAAGTACGCAAATTGCACTTGAAATCGTTATATTGATTAAACTCTACCGCACATTCGTAAGGCAGATTTCCTTGAAAAGAACAAGCATGAATCTCTAGGGGTGTCTCTTTGTAGTATAGTATCATTTACAATATTTATTTCAAACTTAGATTGAGAATAAATGTAGCATCTAAACGGGTCACTACCACGGATCATCGGAGCACGCAAAAGCTGTATAATAAATAACCTTTAGTAAAAAGTTTTTGTTTCACAATAGTTTTACGCCTCGAAAATGGCAAATTTTGAATATCTACCGGAATCTATACATTGCCCCACAAATGATTTATGACTTTGTGAAGACTGACTGTAAAGAACAGTCACTGTATTCATTCATTCATTCATTCACTGTATTTTATTTTTTAGTTTTTATTATTTTTATTTTTTATTCCTCATATCGATGTTACGTCTGTAACTATTTTTCATAAAAAAAAAATACTATTCTTCTTAACATAAATTACATTTTCACAAATGTGCTGTCACGTTAGTGTAAGAATGTTAATCTCTTTAAACTTATCTCTCAAAGCCACTCGGGTGAGTTATATATTCCTTATTAGAATTGCGGTTGTGGAGTAGTAGAAGATGGTTATTAGTTGTGCCATGTAAGCTGTAGTTTAGGATACGATGGAACTGATATGTACATTGTACTTTTCCTCTTCCTAGCGTAGTATACCTCATTACTTAGGGGCGTGGCTCCCCCGGGGAAACAAACTCCGCATGACGACGCTGTGTCATCTGTGGCGGTCTTTGGCATAATGGAGCGTATGTTGGGACCCATGCTGAGAGCCGAACAAAGTTGTTGCTTGGCTTGTGGAACAGCGACCCCTCGGACGTTTACCGTCGATCCTTCCGGTGATCTTTAGTTATTCGAGGTTGTGCCCTTCTTTCCTGGTAATGTGACTCCTATTCTACGTAGATATAAGGTGGACAGTCTGGTCTGAACATTAAGTTCTCGCAAAATCGAGTCGTTGATGCGAAAATCAATCCAACGGACTCCCAACATTTTCCTCCAGCACCACATCACGGAGGCGGCAATGTGGTCACGTTCCGCCTTTTTAGTGTCCACGTTTCTTGAACATTGGTATTATTGTATGTGTAAATTGTACAAAAGCTCCTAAATAAATAAAGATTTTTTAAAAATAATTTGCGTTCCATATCTTTTTTCTTCACTGTATCATGGTCACACCGTAAGTAAGGTGCTTACAAACTCACAAAAACCAATAATTGTCGCCTCAACACCGGTAATGCGCCTCACGTATGAAGCAAACGACTTCAGCGAGTGTGTCCTCTGTACCGATCGTAAAACGTACGTCAATTAGTATTTATACATTGTAGAACAAGTCGATGTCATGAAATTCGTTACATAGAAAAGCGAGACTCAGGCGTCGTCAGTTTTCAAGGTGACGATTTGTTTATTTTTTCACATCTAAATCGTGAATTAATTTTGTTTTCTCAAACAATCCAACGATTCGGGCACTTGCACTCGGGTGATGTTAACTAGATTTTAGGAATATTCCAATTCTGTTAAGTCTGATGTCATCGGTTTCGAAAAATGCTTAAAAGTACAGTCTTAAACTTTTTAGCATAGAGCTCCTTGTGAAAGAGTTCGTCCAGGGTAGTACTGCCACCTTACCTATTTCTGCCGCCAAGCAGTAATGTCAGCATTACTGCGTCCCGCTTTGGAAGGGTAAGGGTGTTGATGAAATTACAGGTACGTCTTATGACTTGTCAACTTATGTCTCAGGGTCGCAGTGGCAGTGACCCTACGATATTACATAAACAATTTACTTAATTACTTTTTTCATGTCCCGTGTCATGGTCGACTAGGCTGGTTTGCATGGGTCATAATAGGTCATAATAACTTCACCATCATCTCAGTCAGTCGGAACCATGGCAAAACACTTTCTAATACGTCAAGAAATGATAAACCTACATCATCAGGGCTCTCAGACAAGTTAAGGATAACTAAGCTGAAATACATACGAACATAGACTTATACAGGGTACAACGTTGTTTTGATAAATCATTCCTTACAATAAACACTAAAATGGACACAACTTACAATTTGACGAAAATTAATAATTTACGCCACGACATAAAACAAGAACTTCTGACTCGAACTTTGTTAGTCATTTTGACGTCAAACTTGTATGTGTCATTTTGTGATAAAGGACATGACATGAGCCTAGATGTGGAGTCATATACTTATTATATGTTACTAAATCATCCTACATACGCAATACTTATACACAGTTGATATCGACATACAGTTGATATTTATGTGCGTAGACCTCGTTGTGAAAGAGTTCGTCCAGGAAGTACTGCCACTTTATCTATTTCTGCCGCCAAGCAGTAATGTGAGCAACTGCGTTACGGTTATGAAGGGTGACAGGCACTGTGGCAGTGCCCCTCAGATCTTTGTGATTTTAATTCACTGAGTGGTGTTGCAACTGTTATGGACAGGCGTATTTTTTATAATATAGTGACAGGACGGACAAGTCGTGCGCCTGATGGTAAGCTACACGCCTGTCCATAACAGTTGCAGTGCCTCTCAGATTTTAAATCGAGACTTAAGTTGACAAGTTCCATATGCCTGTAATTTCACTTGTCACTTACCACCAGGTGTGCGACTTGTACGTCCCGTTACTTGATCTCATAAAAAATATTGTCATTTGGACGGAAGGACACTTATTGGACGTCGTGAATTGTAAGACCCAAAGATTTTATCCTTATTCATTGATCCTATCGATTAGTATAATTAAATTTTATTTATTTAATAAAAGAGTTTATTTATTTGCATATTTAGTTGGTTCGATTCCCGGATCAGGTAAATGTAAAGGTAAAAAACAGTTATTCATATTAATAGAAATAAAAGGACGTTTCCTTGAAGTAAAATTGGCTATCTAAAGCATTTAAGATAGTTCCTCATATCCTTTTAAATTTTTCCACCATGTATGTACAGTGCTTCTATTTTCTCAATGTCTCTCGGCAATTATCCGATTTCCGAGTGCACATGAATATTAAATTCCATGGTCATTAATTTTTGAATTTAAAATCTATAATAATTTGAATTTTGAACAACATTCTTTTATTGTTGTTTTGTTTTCATTTCCGTATGAACTGTAAACCTATTTCCCTATTTTTAATAGCATTGAATCTATGTCAATAAGCAAAATTAACAAAAATATAAAGTAAACAAAGTGTGCTTCTTTTATATAACTAAAAATGAATATTTTTCCGATTAGTAATCACCAGAACCAGAACAAATTAATACGTATTTTTATGAATGTCAAAATAGACTAAAGTTAATTGACTTTCCTGTAGAATTACAGCAATGTAGTGATCGTATGTGTAAAGACGTTGGCCATAGGGTTATTATAAATAGTTTTTATCAGGACATAACTAAAGCCTTATTGGAGTCCGCTACTCTTAGCCGAGATAGTAGTCGGGTAAAAAATCGCAAACCAGTAGCCGGCTGGAATCGACAGGTGAGTGAAGCTCACAGAGAGGCTCGGAATAAATTTAAGATGTGGTTATGGTGTGGAGAGCCTTTGACGGGACGAATTTATGAACAAATGCGTGACAGTAGGAGAATCTTTAAGTCTCGTTTAAAGTGGTGTCAAAAACATGAAGAGCAAATTAAATTGGACATTATCGCAGCGCACCATTCTAGGCGGGACTTTAAGAGTTTCTGGAAAACTACGAATAAACTCAATAGTAAGCCGGGACTCCCTGTGAGTGTAGATGGCGTAAGTGATCAGAAATGCATAGCGAATATGTTTATGTCAAATTTTTCTGTAAAGTCGCCATTGGGGCCAATGCAGTCGACAGGGATGATCGATGATGGGATTAGTGACCAGGATTGTAGTACTAGATTTACAGAGAAAGAGGTTTTCAAAGCTATTAAATCAATGTCAAGAGGAAAATCTCCTGGTCATGACGGTCTCAGCATTGAGCATCTTCAGCCCTCATTTACCTAGAGTTCTGGCGATGTTCTATACATTTTGTATAAGACACTCATACTTGCCGGCTGACATGATGAAGACTGTGGTGGTGCCAATTGTGAAAAATAAAACGGGGGATATTGGCAATAAAGACAACTACAGGCCGATCTCGTTAGCTACCATTATGGCTAAGGTGTTTGATAGTCTGCTCAATTCCCAGATTGATCAGTTTGTAAAATTGCATGACAACCAGTTTGGTTTCAGGCCCGGCTTGTCTACTGAAAGTGCAATCCTGACCCTAAAGCAGACTGTCAAATATTACATGGACCACAACACCCAAGTATAAGCGTGCTACCTAGACCTGTCCAAAGCATTTGACTTGGTTTGTTATGATATTTTGTGGAGTAAACTTAAAGATACGAATATGCCAACAGAATTAATTAATATCTTTAAATTCTGGTATCAAAACCAGGTCAATGTTGTCACATGGGCGGGATCATATTCGGAGCCTTATCGGTTACAGTGTGGGGTAAGACAGGGGGGGTTGACTTCACCTATGCTGTTCAACTTGTATTTAAACGCGCTGATAGAGGAACTTAGCAGCACACGTGTCGGCTGTCATATTGACGGAATATGTGTCAACAATATTAGTTACGCAGACGACATGGTGCTGCTGAGTGCCTCCGTATGTGGACTGGAGAAGTTGATCAACTCTTGCGAAAGGTATGCTCTTGGCCACGGACTGAAATACAACGTAAGCAAGAGCCAGTGCATGGTCTTTAGGGTCAGAAGGAAACCAGTTCCGGATGTTCCAGTTGTTAAATTAAATGGGACGACTCTTGAGGTAGTCAATAAATTCAAATATCTGGGGCATATGGTGACGTCTGATCTTGGGGACGATGATGATATTGAACGAGAACGCAGAGCGCTGTCCGTAAGAGCCAATATGATTGCCCGCAGGTTCGCTTATTGTTCAGCTCAAGTGAAGGTAACTCTATTTAGAGCCTTCTGTACAATTTTTTACACCAGCGCCCTGTGGGCAAACTACACACAAAGGCAGTACAATGCTCTGCGTGTACAATTCAACAACGCTTTTAGGGTACTGATGGGGCTGCCCCGGTACTGCAGCGCTTCAGGTATGTTCGCAGACGCGCGAGTGGATTGTTTCCACGCCACGATGCGAAAGCGATGCACTTCCTTGGTGCGTAGGATGCGGGCCTGCGCCAACAGTATCTTGAACATGATAGCTGGCAGACTTGATTGCGTGTACATAAATAAATGTCGTATGGTACATTTAAATAAAAGGTGCCATTATTATACACCTTAGTTAGTTTATTTGTTTAATTAATTTTAATTTTAATCTAATCGTTTCAATATAATTTTAATTTTAATTTCTTAGAATGTATACTTTATATTTTAATATTTTATTTTATTTTATTTATTTTAATTAATAGAGTCAATTTCAATATGTATAATTATCAAAATAATAATAATAATAATGTAATTAAAGGTGTAATGTTGTGGACTGTGTTGTCTGAAGGGAATAAATGAATATGAATATGAATTTCAATTTAGTCCGTATCTGAACTCATTTTTTTATCTGACATAGCTACGTTCTCTCCGCGCTGCTCGATCAGGTATTTATTATAAAATTGTCCATGTTCAAGCAGCCTGTCGTGCCTATGACTTTAGCGGCTTTCCTCCCATTTTATAATTAATAAAAAATGTAATATTATATATTACATAGAATAAATAAGAATTTTTTAGGTAAACACGTCACACTGTCTTAACACCGGGTGCGATCGCAGGCAAGTGTACGCCACCTTTACATAAAAAAGATACAAAATTTCAACGAGGGTCGCGCCTTGAGGCATGGAGCTTAGGACGCTGGCAACGTGGAGAAGCCTTTAATCTATGTTAGCCTTTTGTGTCTTTATAGGCAATAAATTATGAAATTGCTTTTAAAACCTCTGCAGTACTTTATGTTCTGTACAAGTAGCAATATTCTAAAGTGGTTTTTTTTCACATTGAAGGTTTTCATAAAGAAGAGAGAATTGAGTTGGCGACAGTAAAAAATGCTTGAAGAAGTTGTTCCTTTAGTGGTACTAAAATAAATGGAAAATTTAACCAGGCTATTAGTTGGTTTTTTGTAAAGGGGTCTCAAGATCTAGAAACTCTGAATTAAAAACAAATTATTTTTGACCTGCAATTTCCAGAAAATCGTTAGGGACTTTTTAAGCAAAACGGAACGCAATCACACGAAACGGAACGGATTTTTAGGTATTTTATTGGCTAATGCGTCAGTGGCCAATGCCATAAAAAATATTGACAGAACGGATGGTAATGTCATTTTATTGCACTTAAATTAGTGAATTAGAATTAAGTTCGTTCCGTGACTTAGTTGGTGAAGCGTATGCTAGAAGAGGTCAATTCGAATTCGGCCGGATCGAAGGAATTTTTTCTGAGTGTTCGATCTTTGTATTAATAATTATAACAAACTAGTGGAGTAATTTCACATAAAAAAAATGAATATCAATTCAATAAAAATTTTGAATTAAGATTTTGACTATTTTAGCGTTTTATTTAAGTGTTGCTGCTTTTTGGACTTTTTAGTATCGCAGTGTTGCTAGTAATTAATTTAATATATCTACCACACTTTTGTTTTAAATAAATACCTAAATTAAAAATGCAGGTCACAATATTTTTTTTTTATTATTTTGCTAAACTCTTTCTTTCAAGCTTATACCTACATATACAGGGTGTAAATATTGAGATGGGGCAGCAAAGCCAGCTACCTTAATCGTTGTAGTTACAGGAAAACGGTAGGTAGTAGGTAACTATCCATGAATTTTGAAGATATTTTGATTGGCATTCACAGATTTTGAAAAAATGGTACAGTCAGCAAGATAAAAGGCAATTTTTACAAAACTTTTTTTAATGCCATTCGATCCGGTCTCTGGTTAGGATTAATAGTCTCTATGGGACCAACTGAGCTAAGAGTACTCGAAATGTCAGAAATCGCAAATCTTTTTACCATACATTTTGTAGGGACCTATTTAGTAATCAATTAAGTTAAGGAAACTAACAATAAAGAAACTCGATCTTTGTATTAATAATTATAACAAACTAATGGAGTAATTTCACAAAAAATAATTGAATATAAATTCAATAAAAGTTTAATTTATAAAGAAACTAACAAATTGACAACGTATTAAAATAAAAACAATAACAAAAAGCAAAATAACTTTAAAAAACTATGATAGTAAGTGCTCGAATTGATGGCCGCCTTGGCAGATGCATCGATTCGCTCTCTTCCGCAAAGAGCAAGTAGCGGCTGAAATTTTACTCAGATGAATTCCATTGAAAATCACTGCAAGTGCGTCTTTCAAATCTTGAACACTGTTGTATTTTTTTATAAATTTCATTTTTTACATAGCCCCAAGGAAAAAAATCAAGGGGCGTCAGTCAGGGCCGCGAGGTGGCCATTTGATACGACCATGTGTTCCAATCCATTTGTTTCCAAATAGCTGGTTTGAATTTAAACGCGTTCGGCGGCTATTGTGTGGCGGAGCACCTTCTTGTTGAAAATACACTTTTCTCAAAAGCGAAAGCGGCAATTCGTTCAAACGATTTTGAAGGTTTTCTAAAATTGTGTCATTGTGTCTGAATTTAGGGTACCTTCATAAACTTCCACCATTACGATTCTATTTGACATAAGACCGCACCAGCAATTTTCAATAAGCAGCAAGCTTTCAATAAATCTCAGCGGATTTTCTCTTGACCAATAATGATGATTTCGCCTGTTGTACACACCATATACATACATACCCTATATACATACCATTGTTTGAAAAATTTGTTTCGTCAGATCAAAGAATGTAATTTAAAAAATGATGATCTCGGCTTATTTTTCCGCTAAGCCATCTGCAAAAATTAGTTCTACGAATGTTATCCACGACATGCAATGCTTGTACTATTCGACCCCGACGATAACATTTGTATCCGTATTTCTTCCATACTTTCCATACTTGCGTGTGCAAAATACCCACTTCGATGGCCACTTCTCTTGAAAATATATCAGGAAAAGCTTCTACGAGTGACAAAACCGCAATCTCCATATTTTCATCGAGAACACGAGGTTCTCGTACCAATTTTTTGCTAAAGGGGCTCATTTAGCAAAATATTGGTACGAGAATGTGGCTACATTCTTCAAGATTCCTTAAAATATTTATTATAACCTTTCTGGTGGACACTCTTCGTAAAGGATATTTGACCCTATACCACTCCAAAGCAGCTGTACTGTTTTTACCATTTGAATAATATGCTTCCAATAAGTCTAAGGGTTCTACATTTGAGAACATTTTGATTAAAAATCGTATTAAAAGAGACAATTCGCTATTAACAAAACACATCGACTATATAACCAGAAATAGAGGCAAAATGTCATTCAATTTGTTTGAAAACTATTCTGCCATATCATTACTGTGACAACTGCGCTCCGGTTGGCCAGCCCGAATTCGAAACAATTGACGGGTGTCGTCAACTGTTTCACTTCAAATTGACCAGTTAACTTGAGCTTAGCTGTAATGGACAAAAATTGCAAAATTACATATTTAATATTTAATTACCGATGAAATGTGATTCCGTTTGTTTTGTAATTAGATGTTTTGCTATTTTTCCCACACCACCGAATAGAACAGCACGGCATTGTTTGCAAAGACCTGGGGTTTGTCAACCTTGATTAAATGTGTAGGTTTATCCATGACTTGCTCACAGACTGCAGACTTGTTTACGTGACGGTGTTTGACATCAGCTATATGTTCTTTAACAATATAATAAATAATATATAATCACATAATTAATATTATATTGGTTTTATTTCATACGTTTTATTTTAATTTATTTTGTAAGTTCCCCGAAAGTTTTACTTTCCGAGTTAAGCTACATTATTATTGAGGGTACAATATGAGCTTATAGCGTGCACGAAATCAAGTCCAGCAAAGCTTTAAGCTACCAAACATATGTTGTTCTGTTAAGGGGTAACACACGCGGGATGTTGTATTTAATAAATATTTTCACATATACACTGCACGTAGTTGGGTAAGAACAACAACAACAACAACAACACATGTAAATGTCTGTAACAATGAGTGGATTTTTCAAGAAGGCAAGACGAAGATGTAAGAAGAATAAATATTTTATTTATTTATTAGACAACATCCTCTCTGGAAGCATACCACACCTAGAGGTGCCGGTGATGATTTTATACCGATTTATCGGATATCGAAGTTATAACAGGTAAAAGAACTAATACTAATTGCTATTTCGGTAACTACTCTTGCAAACCATAAAGTTTTTAATGCCTGGGTCTGTCATTAAAAAAAATAAACAACTTCAAAAATACGTCACGACAATCGTATGTGTTATTGTTTGGGCTGGTGATGTCGGTGTTTATTTACTGAAAATATACCGTAAGTTGCGTTTTTTAAGTTTACCCTGAATATAAATGTTTATAAACTATACTTTAAGGAGTTATTTCATGGTAAACATTATAACCACTCAAACAGAATATTATCATATTTACCCAAGTACACCAAAAATTTCCAAAACTTTCCAAAGGTTCATCGACGAGGTGCTCTCTGTACTTGACTTCTGCTACGGGTATATTGATGACATCCTGGTATTTTGATCATCTCTGGAAGAACATAAGAGTCACTTGAGTCAACTTTTCCAGCGTTTACGTCGGTATGGAGTACTCATTAACTGCCCAGCCAGCAGTAACATTCCTCGGCTACCACGTGTGTGCGGCAGGTACTAGACCCTTGAGTACCAAAGTACAGGTAATTCAGAAGTACAACGCGCCGAAGACAGTTAAAGAACTGCGACGATTCTTGGGTATGCTTAATTTTTATAGACGATTTATTCCCAACGCAGCTCAGCTACAAGCCCCTTTGAATGCCGTATTAGCAGGTCCAAAAATAAAAGGCTCACACCACGTGAATTTGACTCCGCAGCTATTACAAGCATTTGAAGACTGTAAGGATTCATTATTCCGGGCTACACTACTAACTCATCCTGATCCGTGCGCAGAGCTAGCGATAGTGATAGATGCGTCTGATACTACACTTGGTGCTGTGCTACAACAGCGTAGAGGTAATGACCGGGAACCTCTTGCCTTTTCCCCCCATAAGCTTAGTCCTACCCAAAGGAAGTACAGCCCATACGATAGGGATCTGTTAACGATCTACGAGGCGATTAAATATTTTAGGCATATGGTTGAAGCTAGAACTTTTGTTGTCTACACCGATCATAAACCACTTACTTATGCTTTTCACACCAATAAAGAGAAATGCACGCCGAGACAGTGCAGAGAGAACGTCGTTGCCCTGTCGCGCGTCGAGGAGATGACTACAGCAATTAATTACTCAGATCTTGCATGCACTCAGGAAAGTGATCCAGAACTGCAAAATCTGTTTCTTCATGGCTCCACCCTGCAACTTAAAAAGGTTAGTACTGCAGATAGCAACTTACCTGTATACTGCGACGTTTCCGTACAGAAGACAAATCTTCGATTTGTTGCACAATCTACATCATCCAGGAAGTTCTGCTACAGTGCGACTGATTAGACAAAGATTTGTTTGGTCAGAAATCTGCAAAGATTGTAGAGAGTGGTCTAGGGAATGCTTACCATGCCAAAAGAGTAATATTACTCGCCATGCTATTTCCCCCTATCCACCTTCCCTACTGCTTCCGCCTGGTTCACTCACATACACCTCGACATCGTAGAGCACTTAATTCCATTTTCTGATTTCAGATACTGCCTCACAGTCATTGACAGATATACTCGATGGCCTGAGGCATATCCCCTCAAAGATATCACAGCGGAGACCTGCGCTACTGCCCTGGTGTCGGGCTGGATCGCTAGATTCGGCTGTCCGGAACGGGTGACTACAGACCGTGGACGCCTGTTCGAGAGCAACCTGTTCAGCGCCCTCACCAAACTGATTGGTGCAACTCACTTCCGCACTACTTGCTTACCAGCTGCAAACGGCATCGTCGAGCGTCTGCATCGGCAGCTGAAGGCTGCCATTATGTGTCACACAACTACTTCGTGGACAGAAGCCCTTCCCTTAGTCCTCCTGGGCATGCGGAGCTCATGGAAAGAAGATATAAATTCTACGCCTGCTGAACTTGTATATGGCGAGACAATTCTGTTACCAGGACAGTTCCTGTCTTCCAATGACGACTTCACGACTTCACCTAGCCGCTCACGCGATATATGCAGTCGTAGACGCATACCACACCTAGAGGTGCCGGTGATGATTTTATACCGATTTATCGGATATCGAAGTTATAACAGGTAAAAGAACTAATACTAATTGCTATTTCGGTAACTACTCTAGCAAACCATAAAGTTTTTGATGGCTGGGTCTGTCATTTAAAAAAATAAACAACTTCAAAAATACGTCACGACAATCGTGTGTGTTATGGTTTGGGATGGTGATTTCGGTGTTTATTTATTGAAAATATACCATACGTAGCGTTTTTTAAGTTAACCCTGAATATAAATGTTTATAAACTATACTTTAAGGAGTAATTTCGTGGTAAACGTTAGAACCACTCAAACGGAATATTATCATAATTACCCAAGTACACCAAAAATTTCATTAGTGCTTTTTAAGTGCAGGATTTGCGGTGTATTACTGCATTTCATTTGAGATGCTTTTGTTGTAGTACGGAGGGTATTTATTTAGCAATGCAGAATAATAATTTTTATTTATAAAAACTTTTATTTAAAGTGAATCCTTTTGTAATTTGCAAAACCAAATCCGAGCCGAGCCGGCCGAGAATCTAGTAGCAGTAGGGAATTTAGTAGCATTAGAGCTCCTTGTGAAAGAGTTTGTCCTAGTACCGCTACCTTATCTATTTATGCCGCCAAGCAGTAAGCGCTCCGGTTTGGAAGGGTAAGGGTTCTGGTAAAATTACAGGCACATGGAACGTGTCAACTTATATCTCAGGGTGACGGGCGCAGAGTGCACTGCCACAGTGCACAGCCACACGCCTGTCCATAACAGTTGCAGTGCGACTCAGAACTTTATATCGCAAGGATCTGAGGGGCACTGCCACTGTGCCCGTCGTCCAGGGACATAAGGTTGACAATTCCCATGTGCCTGTAATTTCACCAGCACCCTCACCCTTCAAAACCGGAATACATTAATGCTGACATTACTTCCTGGTGGCAGAAATAGGTAGCGTCATTTCATCTCTCACATCATTTTAGTAGCACTAGAGCTCCTTGTGAAAGAGTTCGTCCAGGGAAATACTGCCACCTTACCTATTTGTGCCGCCAAGAAGTAATGTGAGCATTACTGCGTTCCGGCTTAGATGGGACTTCTTCAACTTTTGTCTCAGGGTGGGCGCAGTATCAGTGTCTGTAAGATCATTGCAATTTGAAGCTCTGAGTGGCACTGCAACTGTTATGGATAGGCGTGTCGCTTACCACCAGGCGCACAATTTGTTCGTCCCGTCACTGTTTAATATAAAAAAAGTCAGTTGATGCTAAATTTGTCTACTTAAGAAAGGTCACAAATATACATCCTTATTAAATCTGTCTACATGAATAAGCTTTTTATTTTATTTGGTATTGTAATAAAATATTGTTACAATGACTTTATGGCTATGAATAAAAAAAAAACAAAAACTGCATAAGAACAATCAATCTGCCTAGTTTAATTAACAGCTGAACTGATTTTTCGGCTTACGATCCGTTTCTGGAAGGTTTGTAAATTACTTCAGCGTACCTACTCGAACATCCACAACGAATATCAGCATCGATTAATGCGGATGCTGGTGCGGGTGCGGATATTTTAATTTATGCAGATTATCCATAGATGCGGAAGCTGATATTCGCAACAACTCTGGGACGTACCCTCAGCCACCGAAATTATTTATACAAATATAGAAAATAGGCCGCATCCAAACGTGACAAAAATAATCCGTACACTGTGTAACAGATGTTCGGCACAGCCGAAAGAGATTTATGACTTACAACTCTGAGCTCAAAATATAAGCAACATCGAGTTAACCATTCTAATATGAATTTATTATTTCAGTTCTAGTTTCAACTATTTTTTTTATATCGTTGGATATAATAAGGCTACAAACGATTATAGTACTTTTTTTCATAAAGATAAGTACTGCTCGTTCACGCTGACTTTCCCGAGAAGATGACCAAGAAACTCTAAGGGATTGCTCTTTTCAAATAAACTTAAATGTTATGGAATACACTTTGAATCAAATTTGTGTGGACTCTAGAGCCATGTCGTCTTTCTATACATTTTACATTTCCATATATACACGTAGCCTTAAATTTTGTAATATGACTTTTCAATCACGATATTTTTCTTTAGTTTCTCTAATGGAGGGCTATGGGAGTGTGCGTTATTAGTATTATAATAAAATTATAATTCCTTTATTTCAAGTCACCTTGGACCCATAGTTTAGTTACAAAGTCACTTAAAAATTACTTTATTTATATTACACAATAAAAATTTATACGGTTAAATTATTATAGAAAGAAATTTTACAAATTTAATTGTTATTATTATTATTATTTTGGTTTACATTTTTTACTAATCCCAAATTTGTATCCTAAGTTGCCTGGGAGAAATTGTCACATAGCAATAAAGCCGCCTGTTGCACATTAACCACAGACCACATAAATACATAGTACATTATCTTGCTATTTCTATACTTACTTATGTTGCTGTTCTCTGATGTCACCATTGACCTATGCCACTGTATTTTTTTGTGCAATAAAGGGCATTTCGTTCATTCATTCATTCGTTGTTACAAAATTACTTAAACAAGTATAAATTATTACAAACTGAAATTTTACAATTTAAGGACGTAATTAAATTAAATAAATTAAAATATTGCACAAATAACTAATTAAATATTATACAACTCCTATGATTACCTTCAACCGATGCGTCTGGATAGGACAATGAAATCTAGAGGCAATCTTCAGGACACCATGTTCACTGTGCCGCAGGCGATGCATCAGCGATGCCGTTTTTTGTTGTTTGTTATAATTTTAAACTCTATTGCTATTATTCGTGAAGCACATAATACGAATTACATGAAACAAATTATGTATATGTGAAATTTGATAATTCTTCTATTTAAGCATAAATTATATAGATATACTTATCGGCTAATGTCGTAGTAAAATCTTTACACATGTGTCCTGAAAAGTTATCATTTTGCATATGCGGCCTTATTATGCCTAGCATGCTATATCTATATCTATTTTTAACCGACTTCAAAAAAAGGAGGAAGTTCTCAATTCGGCTGTAAGTTTTTTTATATATACGATATGATACGCAATAACTCTTCTAAAGGGAACGGATTTTGATGATTCTTTTTTTTGTTAAAAAGAGGATACCTCAGAAGTGGTGGTTAAATTTGAAGATAACATTCCACTCCTAAGGGTGGAAACTAGGGGAAGAATCCGGTTTCGTGCACTTTCCGGTAACCGATTCCACGAATTTTTGACGTCGGTTGTTTTATACAAATGTTATAATTACCATTTGTATGTTTTGTCTATTTTTTGTGTGTGTGGCAAATTAATTGATTTGGAATTCGAACTCTTTTACAAAGAGTGGCAAACCAACTCTAAAGGTGGCAAACTAGGGGGATGAATGACTTTTGAGACTTTTTCTTTTTATTACTTTGTATTGAGATAATAATACAAAATGTCATAATATAAAATTAGCAGATATAACAATAATACCTTAACCACCACGTGGAGTGTCGAACGTACTGCCACATTAGGCGGTATAATCATTTTGTACACCCACTGCTTTCTTGGAATTGCCTTTACTGATAAAAATTTACGGATAAAATAATCCAAAAATAGAAATCAAATGCTATTAACGGTTTATTCGGCAGTCTCGATTGATGATATACGATCCATATAGATGAGAATATTTCTTAAGTAGCAACGAGATGGACGTTCTGATACTGTGTTTTTGTAAGGTAGGTATTAATAGAGAACGTTGGTGATTACCAAAGTTCTGTGAGATTCTTAATGGAGAGGACAGCGGTTCGGAGCCTTTTTATTACGTCATTGCAAGCATAAAAACTGTTCTCAACTATTTTAAAGTACAATGTTACAACTCTAAAGCCATGAATTAAACGAAATTGTTCGAATAACTATTAATACAAAGATTCGAACCAGAGTCTTCAGCGTACTGTGCTGACGCTCTCTCAACTAAGCTACGGATCGAACCTTCAGAGAGTTTGTTCGATTTATTGCCGTTGGGAGTACGGTCGTCCTTTTTTTATTGGTTTACCAACTAACAGCTATTACATTGAGATTTAATTTATTACGTGCAATGATTTGTGCAATGACAAAAGAAGCCTTTTTTTTAAATTCTTTATTTTTTTTATTTTATTCACAATTAAAAAGTTTACAAAAAGAAACACAAGACAGCGAATGAAAACCATTAACAGATTTATGTATCGCTGCCATCACATGATATCAGGCGTCTAACAAAATAATTACTGACCAATACTTGTACGTATCTAATAATTTACGCAACTTACACCTAAGAACTTTAACAATTTGGTAAATGAATTGACTTAAGGATTGTTTTTCAATTTTTTGGTTTACCTATAAGGTTATCAAAAACCTCACTTGGCAATTTATTAAGCAGTAATGGTAACATATATCTCCAGGCACGCTTTCCATAGTTGTTATTGTATGGAGGAAGAACATACCATGGTAGGTAATTTAGATTACGCAATTTACCGACTCTTGTCGTTTTTTTTAACATGTCAATTTTATCTGTTTCATCACAAATTATTATAAAATCTATACATTATTATTTTCCCGTCACACAATGCATAGTTCACAAGTCTTATGTGCGTATAATTTCACCAGCACACTTATCCTTCAAAATCGGAACACAGTAATGCGAATTACCATTTGGCAACGGAAATAGACAAGGTGGCAATACTTCCCTGGACGAACTCTCTCTAGGAGCTTTACTGCAACTAAAATTCATTAATACGAATTTTTAAGTAGGCACAAAAAAACAGAATTATTAGAAATAATTATACGACAACACATGATTATACCTTTAGTTTGTAAATAAAACAGGCAGGGTCTTTAAATTATATTTTATGCTTTAATTGCCCAATATTAGCTTACACATACCTATACTCCCAAGCAGCACACCCATATCTAAATATATACTATAAGAGTTCAAATTCCCTCAAGATATCTCGAAGAAGGTTTCTAGATAATTTAAAGTAGAAGTGGGCACAACTTTATTAGTAGATCACAAGAGTGCTTTGAGAAACTATCTGTAGGTAGTGTTAAGAGTGATTTTTATCTCTTTTCTCAAGTAACCCTTCTAGAATGCTGAATGAAAAACTGTCTACATTCTACAAATGGTCTTGTAGACCATTTGTAGAATGTAGACAGTTTTTATTTAGTCTTGTAGACAATTTTTAGATAGTTTTCTTAGTAATGCTATTTTAAAAATAAAATACTAAAGCGTTACAAACATAAGACGCAATTCTCTTAATACTAATAGATTTCAAGTTGAATGGCTTACAAAATATAAACTATCAAAATTGCAACATGGCGAAATTAGATATAATATTTCTGACTTTTTCGCGCAATGTTTAATCGGTCAGAAAGCGCGAATTGACGTGCGACTTTAAAAACATTGTGAAAAGTGATGTAAAACCTACCATAAAAGTAATGCGCTCGCTAAATTTTAAATATTTGTGTATAAAATACAAACTTAACACAAATACAGTTATCGATTTTCGGTTTTAAATATATATAGAAAGCTTAAATATACGAAATAACTCACAAAACAAACCATTTCCAAGAAGTTCTAGGTTTTTTCAAGCTAATTTCAACTTAGATTTGAAATAGAAAAGAATTTTTTTTCGGCTACTTATTAGTCATACTTTAAAAATAAAAATGGCGATAAGAATTTAAAGCTTTTTTCAAAACACTGTTGGGAGCATTTTGTCTATAGCCTTATCCATAGAAAAACTTTAGAATACGAAAAGATTATTTTTACTTGCTTTAGTGTAGTTGATCTTGTTGAAGAATATTCACTCCTATGAAGCTTTTATGTTTGTCTACAAAACGCGATTTTTGTAAGCGATTTTTTCTTTGCACAGTATTACAAAACCTTTATAAAAGTTATAGGAATAGTGAGCGTATTATGCAATAAAAAACGTTTCAAAACACTAGGTCCAAAAAACAATTGAAAAAATTTGTCTCAAAAAACGTTATTCTATATAATTATATGGAATGTGTTATAAATGACTAGAACGGTGTTAATCATATAAATAAAGGGAATATTTTAATGACATACCTAACTTTTGTTGGAAGAAATTAAATTTTCATTACAAAATTGAGGTTATTTCTTCATACCAACCACATTTCACACAATGATTTCACTGTATTCTATTGATAGACGACACAACACACATACACAACATTGAAGTGCAGTAGTTTACGCGCTCATTTCTTGTTAATTGTCAATTGTTATTATAATTTCAGAACACGGAATTACTTCGCAATGTTTATTTATTTGTCAACAAACAAAGCCATTACCGACTCGCGCGCGAATTACGACTATTATCCTGTGTTGCCAATTTGTGGGAAATTCCCTAAATTGTGGGTAATTTCAACTAGATTGAGGATTTTGTAAGATTGGCGCTATGTGTTACCAAATGCACAACAAATAATCAATTTACTTAATTTTATGAGCCAAAGAAAATTACTTTTTTTTCAATGACTACAGATTAATGTTGAATCTAATTAAAATAAACAAACGATTTAAGGTCATCTAATTTTATAATTAGTTTTACATTTTACATTCTGTTTACATTCACAGCAAACGTAATAGATTATTACATTTTGAGTTTCTTAATTCTTTATTATATTTTTAAGCGATGTACTTCTAATAAATAATGAAAACTCGAGGTGTGGGGAATTTGTGGGGAATATGAACTTTTCTCTTCCTAAATGTGGGCAACCCTGATTGTATCGAATGATGTGACTTAATATCCAAGGTTCACCATCTCCACCAGATCTTTTAATATTCTTTACATTATCCATTTTGCATGAACTCTTACAACGTACAATAGAGTAAAAACCCTAATTGTAATGTTTTTTAAAATAAAATCTACTGAAGACGCGCTATAACATGTTTGTCATAAGTACAAACACTATAGAATGTCTATAAATTAAATATATCTAGAATAAACTTAAGGACACTAATTTTAGAGTATTAATAGACTTTACTGGATGTATATAGAACAATTTTATTAAAAATAATCAGTTGTTCTACAGATGAACTTAAAATAAGGACTATAAGTGTAAATCTTAAGATCTTGGTATTAAGAAGGTTTTAAAATTTTGACTTGAGTGAAATAAGTCTATAAGAAAAATTTCTTTTTTCTAAACCCATTTATAGAGAACTATTATCTAAATATGTACCATATTAAGACTGTTTATAGATATAACAGTTTTAAGACGTATAAAGTGTGCTCCTTGGGCTATTATTTAAATAGTTACGTTAAAAATTTGTTATGTTACACCTAAGAGATATGAAGAGCGGAGTTTCCTGGCACTGGCATTCTTATGCTTAAAAGGAGACTTCGGCAATTAAACTGAACCCTAGTCAATTGTAACAAATAAACTATTTTTAATTTTTTTTTATTACGCTTGAAGAGTAATAATCTCAGTACAGAGTACTAATAAAACCGACCTCAAAAATTCGTGGAATTCCATCTATTTGCCAACTGTTGTTGAACTCGGTTACCGAAAAGTGCGCGGAACCGGATTTATTCCATAGTTTGCCGCCTTCAAAGGTGGAATATTTTCTTCAAATTAAAATGGGACCACTACTCAGGTACCCTTTTTCCAACAAAAAAGAATCATCAAAATCGGTACACAAATGCCGAAATAATCGCGTGAAATATATACAAAAAAAAAAGAAAAACGTACAGTCGAATTGAGACCTCTTCGTTATCTTTGTAGTCGGTTAAAAAAGGGATTTCGTCTAAAAAAGGAGTTTTTTTTAATTCTAATGTAAGTGTGCATTTGACCTCCATCTTACCAGATGGAAAGTGATGATGAGGTCGACGATGGAGCATCCACACCTAGATAATGCCTATTCATTCTCGCCTTGAAAAGATCCAAGTTATAACGTTCAGGGAACAAGTCTGCAGGCAGGGAATTCCACTCCATAGCTGTTCGCCATATAAATGTGGAAGCGTAACGCTTCGTGCGAATCTTTGGAATATCCACAACATAGGGGTGAAAGCCAAGCCTACGCCTAGTCCCCCGATGATAGAAAGGGGAAGGCGGAATTAAATCGTGTCATTCCATCGCACACTCTCCGTGATATATCCTGTAAAATACCGATAAGTAGGCAACTTTACGGCGGTGTTCAAGGCTCTGCAGCTTCGCCTCTACTAATTCCGAGTCACCTATAAGTCTCTTGACACGCTTGTCAATTGAATCCACTCACCCTGGAAAGGATTACTAGGACTACCTTGAGCGTCAAATCTAAACGGCTAACCATGGACTCTCGACAAGACTGGATTTCCTATCCACTGACCTTTGCATTGGTCAAGTACCTATCTACAACTGTGCTTTCATCAGCATACGCAAAGGTACCTGGAATTAACATATCATTTTATGCAGCAGAAAAAAAGTTGCAGACAGTACGGAACCCTGAGGAACGCATCTATCGCCATATGTTCGGAAGAGTAACCTTTTAAGACCACTCGAATGGAACGTTTACTCAAGAAATCCGAGATCCAATTGCAAAGGTCAGTAGGAAGCCCATAACATGGAAGCTTGCTTAAAAGGCTTGCGTGACAGGGTTGTCAAAGGTTTTAGAAATGTCCAAAGACACTGCAAGTGCTTCGCCTTGATTTTCTATAGCCTCGCTCCATATGTGACAAGCATACACAAGAAGATCCTCGGTAGATCGCCCTCGTCGGAATCCATTCTGCCGATCACTGAGGAGGTCATTGTCTTCAAGGTATGACAGGAGACGGTTATTAAGTACACGTTCCATAGTCTTGCAGAGTAAGGAAAAGACTGAGATAGGTCTCTAGGTACTGCTTCCCTTTTTGGGCACACCAGTCTCAAGTGAGAGGCGATACAGGCGTGTGAGAACAGGAGACAACTCAGGCGCAGAGTTACGTAGGACTACTGCTGGAATTCCATTTGGCCCGCTAGCTTTATTACGTCAAGATTCCGCAGAGTTCCAATTACCTCTTTTTGGCGTATGCGAACTGGCGCCATATCGCTGCTAGCCTGAGGTAAGGTAGGTGGTACGTTCCCTGCAGCATCCACACGCGAACTCTCTGGAAAGAGTGAGGCAAAGAGATTCGCCTTCTCTTCTGCAGTATGGGCCAGAGCGTGTCATCCGGCCTCCGCAGAGGTGGCAAAGATGGGTGACAAAAGTTACTTTGGACCGCTTTGGTCAGGGATCAAAGGATTTGCTACCTGCTGGATAAGAGGCAAGCTTGGCTCCTATGCGGCGCACGTGGTTGAACTTGGCCCTACGGCTACGTAACACGCTTTTGCGCTTCTTGGCTGCTACATTAAAAGCTTTCTTCAGATTCCGAGTACTCGGAGCTTTGCGCAGTCGAGCATCTGCCCATGCTTGGTACGCTGACTGCTTTTGTGTTTCAGCACGACTGCAGTAAGCGTTAAACCATGGACGAGCTTAGGGTCCATTGGATATGGTATGTAATACTCCATACCCAAACGCAAGACCTCGACTACAGCATCAGCACAGCTTGACGAGTCTCCTGAAGAAAAGCAAACCTGCCAAGGATATAACGCGAAGAAATGGCGCATTTAATCCCAATCTGCTAACCTGTATCGCCATACCCGTCTTATACCACTAAGGCCCTGATCGGGTGGAGAGTATACGGATACAGTTTACACCAGACAATGGTCGGAAGTACCCAGTGGGGCATCCACAACCACTGAGTATCGGTCCGGATCAGTTGTCAGCAGTAGGTCCAAGCAATTAGCCGTATGAGATTCAACATTTGGTATCCTAGTGGCACCACTGACAAGCTGGGGTAGGCTTAGCGTTAACGCAAGTTTACGAGTCTCTCTCCCAGCATGATCGGTCATCTGGTATGGGAAGAACCATTCTTGATGGTGTGCATTAAAGTCCCGTAGAACGACTAGTTGCGCCACTGGGTACCTATGCTGAATCTCATCAGACGTCTCACTCAGATATTGGAACAGCTTGGTTGTTACCTGGTCTCCACTGTGCGATCAGTAAACACAGCAGTACACTATTTGTGTAACTCCTGTGTCTACTAGAAGTCAAAAAACAGAAAAACTCGGTGCCTCAAGGTTCTTGAAACGCTTGACACTGATGTCATCACGAACGTACACAGAGACTAACGCACGATGTAGAAACCTGTGCTCCAGAGTATACCCAGGGTAGCTGAGGTACGCCGTGTCAGTGGGATATCTGATGTCTCGGTGAGGAACAGCAGCTGCGGTTTATCGGTTTCAAGATGATGGTGGACGATTCGAGATTTGAGACCTCGGATATTAGTGAGGTGCACTTTTAGTGGGAGGACGTGCAACCGCTGTGTAAACTTATTACCGTTTCTGTTTTTTATTTTATTGTTCTAGGGAAGTGAATAGGCAGGAGGAAGACAGTTGAACGAGGGATTGCGTCGTGTTCAACCAAACAGCAAGCTCACACTGCCACACGAAGGTACAATCGGTTTGGAGACCGCGGGAACGCCCGAACCCCCCATTCCGGGAATTTTCGTTGGGTGGCTTTCCCGCTACTTGGGCCCCCAACTTCCCACAGTCGGCCAGCGGTGCACCGTACTTCGGATCCCGCTAGCCTCCAGAACCGAGTGCTCAGTGTGGCAGTACAAGCAGCTACAACTCGTCGTCAGACGCAATGCAGCTGTTCAGACTCTACCTCATAATGGCAACTCCCGAACACGAGTCGGAACACGGTGACAACCATTTGGCGACTCGACTACGTCGGAAGGGTGGTGACTTGCCACGGCCGAAGCCTACCACCAGTAGTTGTTGCTCTATAGCACCACTCAGGGGTCACTTATAGGGTCTCGAGGGTAAACCTACGGAAGCGAGCAACATCAACCCCCAGTTACGAAGTTTGAAAAATTTACCCGACGACACGCCTCACACATTCATACACTCATTATTTGTGCAATTACACTCGACTCTATTATATACTAACACATAGTTTAATCCCTTTTTTAGTTTGTAAAGTTAAAAGATAATGTAATAAGTTAATAATGTAGTTTTAACTTAGTTTAGTTCTAGTAGAAGTCAATGTTCAAATTAAGAGCAAATTGTTTAGATAGTAACGCAGGCCCTATTAAACCTAAAAGAAACCACCAACCCCTGAATTAAGCTTGTATGTAATTTATACATAAAACATGTTCCATTTATTTATTCATTAATTTTTATTACATAAGACAATTATTATACAAACTGTGCAATCTACTTACCGAAGTATTGAAAACAACATCGTGCGATGCTGTTATTAATTTTACATGGTTTTATTATTTTGCACACGTAGCTTATATATGTACTTCATTACGTACGAGTATTTGTAAGTACAATATGCTTTAGGAAAACCAAATGTTTTTTTTGTAAATTACCTACAAAAAGATACTATAAACAATTCGTCTTTCTAAATCAATGAGCCAACCACATCTATTACCTGGTTTCAAATTAGGGAAAATTCCGGTACTATGAGTACCAGACCAACGGAATTCAATCTGGAACACTACCCAGAACTCCAAGACCAGAACTAATATAGAAAAGTTCATTTCCCAAATCGGTCCTACCGGATATCGAACTCGAGACCTCCTCATCCAGCGCCGTCAATGCAAATTGTTAGGCAACCAAGGTCCTCTATTAGCGTGTCTTTGCTAATCCAAGACATTTTCTCTCAACTTCCACAGCTTCCGATTTAACGCAATGTCAGGCTAGTAACTTACATATGCGTTCAAATAATACTGCCTTTTTTTTGCCTTTCTCCGGCATCCACAAAGTAGCTGTGTCTGTTTGTAGACGCATAGGACAGATGTCCACCCCAGTACCACAATCAAATTTAATTAAAAAACACACACGACTGAAAATAAATAAATTATGTGCAAACATAATAAAAGATCGTCGTTTCGCTATACCAGTGTTCGCGCACTTGTGTTACCACGACGTTCTTTCATAACAAAAGACAATAAAGAAGGAGGATATAAAATTAATCTCGTCGAATAAAAACAAACTTGCCCTTAACCGAGTCACGTTTTACGACAGACCGGTGCGCTCTTTGCTTTTGTTTGAGGTTTTCGTAATAAAATCGTGCTTCTAATCTCTTTGTGCCATGCTACGTGTTACTGTCTACGTGCTACGACGCTACGGTGTTGCGAATGCTTGCAGTTCTGTTACATTTTGATAATGAGTTTCTAAATATATCTTAAAGGCTTTAGTGGTATGACTTTCATAGGTAACTTTGATTTATTGCTTTTCTTTATGTTGTCAATTCAACGCGGATTACAAATAGAGAGCTTAAGCAAGCCTAATTTGGAAGCTCGAGAAATCGATCTCTATGCTTTCATCTTTAATAGTTTTAATTTTCTTTAAACTGAGAAAATCTTTTCATACTTTGCATAGCGAATTTTTAAGTCATATTCATATTTGATACCGATCCAGGTAGTGAAAAGGCTATAATCGCCTAGCAGGATTACATTTGCTTCTCAACACAAGGTCGACTGTTTAAATCTTTGTACCTATAATTTTAATTTCTAAGGGATTGTTTAGCAGCAATACCTCTAAGAAAAACATCTTGGTGAACACGACATATCGAAGAAAATTGTTCGACCCTTGGAATACGTGTAAATAAAGTACGAGTATGTTATGCGTATCGCACTGGCTCGTACGACTCGGCTCGACATAGGTCATCGAGTATATAACCAGAAATAGAGACGAAATGTCATTTATTTGTTTGAAAACTATTCTGCCATATCATTACCGTAACAACTGCGCTCCGATTGGCTACCCCGAGTTCGAAACAGTTGACGGGTGTGGTCAATGGGTGTCAATTGTTTCACTTCAAATGGACCAATTAATTTGAGCTTTGCTACGAGTATAATGGACGGAAATTGCAAAATTACATATTTAATATTTAATTACCGATGAAATGTGATTCCGTTTGTTTTGTAATTAGATGGTTTGCTGTTTTTCCCCACTCCAACGAATGGAACAGCACGCCATTGTTAGAGACATTATCTTTATTACAATAACAACAGAATATTTTTTGGAATATACGGAGACGTACACACATGTCCGTAGTTGGCCTGTCTATATTTCAGTGCAAAAGAAAGTTGATATTTATAAGAGCTGTATCGCTAATGTGTTACCAGGAATATATGGCCCTTATTTCATCTCTATTTCTGGTTATATACTCGATGACATAGGTCTACAATGAATCCTGCCAAATTTCAATTCTCGTCCGTACACAGCCGAGAATCCCCGAACAGCCGCGTCGACGCCCCAGCGACCGTGTCGGCGGTGAATCTCCTTAATGCGACAATGTGGTGAAACATGACCCACAAACCGATTCCGCATCGATAAGTGTGCCGACTCCCTTAGGCCATCGTAGCAAACTATAATTGAAACCTCATCCTTAAAGGAAAAGAATGCAGGAAATCATATTCATATTTATTTTTTATTTGAAAGTTACATGGTTATATAACAGATGTTCTTATGCCAATTTCACATGTTTACACCCCGTGGAGCATTGCAACATTCTGAGAGCTTTATGTTCTTACTTTACTAACTACATTATTCAAATAAAATTAAGAATGATTAATAATAAAAACTAAATAGAATTTTAGGCAATACCAACAATAAATATTACTAATTCCTTTTACATTCGGGTCTCATTCTGGTCTGGCTATTTGACATAATATTTACAAGTTATATACTTGGTAATTATAGTATAGTACTGCCACCTTACCTCTGTCTGCCGCCAAGCAGTAATGTCGGCATTACTGTGTTCCGGTTTTGAAAGGTATGGGTGCTGGTGAAATTACAGACACATGGCACCTGTCAACTTATGTCTCAGGGTGACGGGCGCAGTGGCAGTGCCCCTCAGATCTTTGCAATTTAAAGCTCTGAGTGGCACTTTGACTGTTATCGACACGCGTGTAGCTTACCATCAGACACACGTCTTATTCGTCCCGTCAGTTAATGTTATAAAAAAAAGATGGGTTACAAAGGCCTTATGTGTATCTTGTGTTTTTATATTTATTGGGATCGCATTATACCTACATTTTAATTACCATATAGTGGAGCCCTAAATGGTATACACTGCGAGTACTGTTTGTGAGTTTCTTTTTCTGATATCAAGTGACGGGACGATCGGACTCAGAGCTTTAAATCGCAAAATTTTAAGTACTTTAAAAGTTTAACTTCCCATAAGTACACTAATAAAATTTTCGTTTCCTATCAAGAAATTCATTTTATCCAGTTTAAAACATCACCACGTATCAGGCAATTTCCTATTTCCTTTTATTAATTCAGCCCCAGCGCCCGAATTCAATGATTACTAAGAGCAAATTTGTATAAACCGTATTGGACCTCATTTGCTCTGTGGAGAGTTAATTCCCGCGTGTAGGACAGTGTCCACTGAACCGTGAAGTCGATAGTGATCCCTTTGCATTTGACCAAAAGCGGATTTCATTAGCGCTTACAAAGAGAACATTTACGTAGGTCTTTTTTTAAATAAAACATTTTCGTATCGAGCATGGACCAATAATTCAAGACAGCGTATTAAAGACTAATCATCATTAATATCATTTTGAATTTTGAATTACCTAGAGTTTCATTGCATTTAGGATCGAGGTTTCTTTTAATTGGCACAGGATCCGAATGCAAACAAATAGTAATGTAAGCATTATTTTAATATTATTTTATGATTCCGGAGCATATATTAAGATTATCATTTCCTAAGTTTAAAAACTACATTAAAAATATTTTGATTGAAAAGTCATATTCGTCTTTCCATAGATAAAATGTATGGAAAGACGACATTCCAAAAACGAAAGAAAGCCCATACAAATTTCTTTCAAAGTGAATTCCCATTTAATTTTATTTGAAAAGAGCAATCCTTAGAGTTTCTTGCTCATTCTTCTCAGGGAAGTCAGCGTAGTGAACGAGCAATAGCTTAAATGTGACGTTTTCAAGTGTAAATTTATTTGATCTATGAAATAAATGATTCTTTGCTTTGACTTGATTAGTTACAAGGACGTGGAATTTTATACCGTTTTTATATCGAATACTTCTTATACAGCACCTGTACTTTCACAGCGCTTGTGAGTTGTGTACGTATATTACGTGCGTGTTTTTTTTTTTCAATACGTTTGGCGTATCGTCCATGATATGTGCCCTACAAATGTTATATTATGTACATATTTAATATCCTAATTTTTACATCGTGTAGGTGACATCCGAGTGTCTGTTGCCTCGACCGCCACGTGGTCGGATCGGTGGAATTTTATATGAGCTTGTTCGACCATGGTTTCAAGAATAGTAACAAATGATTTCAAGAATAGTAACAAATTTAACTGCCTCCGTGGCCGAACGGTTACCATGCCGGACTGCCACGCAGAGGTCCCAGGTTCGATTCCCGGGCCGGGAGAAATGTTTGTATGGCCTACATTTATTTCTCTCGTGAGTTTGGGTGTAATTTGTGGTTGTCTATGTGTGTGTCCATGGCACCCGCGACACAGGGTTTCCCTAGTGCGGGGCTATGTTGAGTGTGTGCGTTATTTATTATTAAATGCCATGTATTTAAATGATCATTTTAAATTTGCAAAAGCAGCAGCCAAAATAATCTAACCATTCATCTTTTTTAATGATTGATCCTCTTTTCTCTGAGACATAAAATAAATTAAATCAATGGATTTTTAATCTGTTGTGAGCTACGCAAAAAATGTTTGATTTGTATAAATTTACTTTGACAGTATGTTAGGCCTTAAAACTAAAACAAATGAGCATTAAAAATAAAATGTATATTCTTATTTTTAAAACGAAGTAAATGTTGATTATATTTCTATACTAATAATGTTATTATTATATTCTTTATAATATAATTTGACCTGAAAACATGTTCAAAAACGCAAGCACGTTAGCTTCTGGCTACCGCGTCATGGTCGCTTCACTCGCTCGGCTCGTGCTGCTTCTTCATATACTAACCTAACCTACTTAATGGAAAGCATAACCAAGCAACCAAGACTTATTAGGGATCAATATCAAAAGATATTCTGGTTATAAACGTCATCAAACATTGTAAGAAAATACCAATAATAAAAAAGAGAATCAAATATTTTTGAATACCAAATATTAATTAGAATAATAACGCATAGAAACCTAGCCGGCACACGCTAAGTGAGGCAAATTGAAGCGCTCCCAAAGGGCCTACACGAGCGGGCAGACCTTCAGCGCTCAAGGTCAACTTGCACCGCGAGCGGCTCCAGAATTTTAGCTAAAAATGACGAAATGTGCGGTAAATGAGTGTAAAAATACGTCAGACAAACATAAAAGAGAAACTAACATCACATTCCACAAGGAAGATACGCGTTTCAACTTGTATTTTTATATAAATATTCACTAAAACCGAAAATTAACCTACTACTAAAACTAGCCTACATAAATTTGATTTTTGCCTCACTTGTGACAGTTCGTTTGATATGAAACTATCATTCTATGCGTTATTATTCTAAGGTTTAAACATAATAATATTATTACCTTGAATGCAGTTTATTTATAATTATTTACATTTCACATATAGTGTTAAGTGTTATAGTACACAAACTTGGAACTATGGTAGGAACTACATGTGAGCTACAATGGCGTAGCAAAATACACTTATGATATAATATGCATTTTAACAATTGTATTATAAATTAGAGTTTTCTCGTATTACATTCATGATTTTTTTCACTACACAATTGTTAACTATGTTTAAGTCTTTTAATATTCGTAATTTTAGAGAAATAACAATTTCATCGAACAATGTTGTCGTCAATGAATAATAATTCAAATAATAAAATATAGAAGCTAATGACAACTTCTAAATCTTATATCCATATGCAGAACAATTTCGTGTCCAATTTGTTTATGGGAAAATTCAATTTATTTATTTGCATTTTAAACTCTAAATTGTAAATTTGTGCACGGAAACATACTAACGCGTACATTATATTATAATACAATAATAACGCACACACTCAACATAGCCCCGCACTGGGGAAACCCTGTGTCGCGGGTGCCATGGACACGCACATAGACAACCACAAATTACACCCAAACTCACGAGAGAAATAAATGTAAGCCAGACAAATATTTCACCCGGCCCGGGAATCGAACCTGGGACCTCTGCGTGGCAGTCCGGATGGTAACCGTTCGGCCATGGAGGCAGTTAAATTGTTTCTAATGATTTACAAATGTAGTGCAATTTTGTACAACTTTGAGAATAGAATACAATACACATTTATTGCAACGCCACAACTCATAAATACAAAAAAAAAATGATAACACAAACAAGGAAAACAAAATTAAAGAAATAATAATTAATAAAGAAAATAAAAAATACAATAGAAAAAAAACAATATTAAATAACGAGTTCTTAGGTTTTCGCGATTGTTACACATAGGAAATAAAAGATTTTTCGCGTATATTTGTTTATTCAAACAAACCAACGTTTCGGGCCTATTACAGGTCCCATGGTCACGGTTGACTGACATGACAAATATACGCGGTTTAAATCCGGGAAAATAGTTTAATTTCCTCACATTAAGTAGACAAATCTGACTAAAAACAAAAAACAAATTATAACGTCAACAAATTTTGTAGGAAAAGGACTTCATTCAGCATAAGACACAGCCATAATTGATTGTGGCTCTGGTTTTCAATGATCCCTAAGCCGAGATGAGTGACGAGTGTGTCGCAAAAGAACTTAAAATAAACTTAGGAAATGAAACTATTTTTCCGGATTTAAATCACGTATATTTGTTTTTTCAAACAAACCGACGTTTCGGGCCCTTTACAGGCCCCATGGTCACGGTTGACTGAGGTGGTACAGTCTTCAACCAGTTATGTCTAATATTGACGCAAACCACCCTACTTTTTCACTATAGTTACAATAGTTATTGATTAAATACCTTATTTTTAATTTTACAAAGAAAACATTCCAATTTACGCTACATTAAGATTTACAAATTATTTTATTGAATGAATTTTTATTAAGTTCAATTTATTATTAATTATTAATAGAAATTAGAATAAACTAAAACATGTTAATTAATACTGCAGTCTTATGTCTGTGTGGGATTTTTCATTAGAGGAAATACTGGATCCCAAACTGGTGGTACGGAGAAACCATCTTCCCTGTTGAAATTAGGATGTTTTTTAATTTCAATGGCCTCTCGCAGCATCCTGGGTAGATAACGGACTTCTTTTGCAAGGACCTGGGGTTTGTCAAACTTCATTGAATGTGTAAGTTTATCCATGACATGCTCGCAGACTGCAGACTTGTTTACGCGACGGTGTTTGACATCAGCTATATGTTCTTTGACGCGAGTACAAATACTTCGCTTTGTTTGTCCAATATAAGAGAGACCGCACTCACAGTCAAGCTTGTAAACTCCTGCATCCTGTAAGGGGATGTTACATTTCACGGGTCTCAGGAACTGAGACAATTAAAATAAACTACTTAAATATTTGTCTGTGTATTCTTTGCACGTTGTGTTACTGGTATTAAAGATCGTAAAAGTACATAAATATAGCAAAAAATATATATATATGCCTAGTGTGTGCGTTTATAGTCTGGTGACTTAATTATGTACTAATAAAATTAGGCAATATACAACTCGATCGCTCTTAGTCAAGTTGGAAGATGATTAGGTGTCTCGTTATCCGCTCACGCGATACATGCAGCCGTGGACGCATACCACACCTAGAGGTGCCGGTGATGATTTTATACCGATTTATCGGATATCGAAGTTATAACAGGTAAAAGAACTAATACTAATTGCTATTTCGGTAACTACTCTAGCAAACCATAAAGTTTTTAATGCCTGGGTCTGTCATTTAAAAAAAATAAACAACTTCAAAAATACGTCACGACAATCGTGTGCGTTATTGTTGGAGCTGGTGATTTCGGTGTTTATTTATTGAAAACATACCGTAAGTAGCGTTTTTTAAGTTTACCCTGAATATAAATGTTTATAAACTATATTTTAAGGAGTAATTTCATGGTAAACGTTAAAACCACTCAAACGGAATATTATCATATTTACCCAAGTACATCAAAAATTTCATTAGTGCTTTTTAAGTGCAGGATTTACGGTGTATTACTGCATTTTATTTGAGATGTTTTTATTGTAGTGCGGAGGGTATTTACTTAGCAATGCAGATTAATAATTTTTATTTAAAAAAACTTGTATTTAAACTGAATCCTTTTCTAATTTGCGAAACCAAATAGCCGCCATTTTGCGGTAGGATGAGCGCATCGCGTGAGCGGTTATTTGGAGCAGCTGTTAGCCCATAACAAATTCTTGAGTTTTTAAATTAATATCTAAAATTATAAAGACATAATTTATCCTGTAAACTGAGTGAGTTAATAACGTCAATATTTTAAGAAAACACTATTTTTATCTCATTCAAAACTAGTAACAACAAGCGTCAGCTCATTACCTGCAATTAAAAATCCCACGAAAACCCCTTGCTATGAATAATGAAGCTATTTTCAAAACAGTTTTTGTACGCAATTGAGCGTAAAGAGCGATAGTGGACTGTGGACCCTGTCGTTTATTATATGACGGTTTTATAACATTTGTGAAATTTAATTATATAAATAAACTCCAGTTTTATGATTAATCCTTTTAATACAAGAAGGATTATGAATTTTATGAAAATAATATTTACTTTCAAATCTAATCGATCTAGATCTTAATAACACTCAAATTAAAATTAAAAGACCCCAATATACAAAAAAGTGTACTCCATAAAAAACCTACCTCGTAATTCATTCGTCCCGTAGTTTTTCACCGGTAGAGGAAAAATTTTCTTCAAATTTAAATGGGACCACTTCTGAGGTATTCTCTTTCCAACAAAAAAATAATCGGTTCACAAATTTAAGAAAAAGAACAAAGTACAGTCGAATTGAAAACTACTACTTTTTTTAAGTCGGTTAAAAAGGCAATAAAATCACCGTCTGTAAGCTAACAACTCGTCGAAACCAATTTAATGATTCCAGACACGACAGAATTGCGACACTTAGTGGCAGGCTGGGGCACAATCTCTGGTTCGACCGCGTACCCGGAGACCCAGTTCGTTCTTTTCACCACGCGGTCCAGTATTTTTAAACTCCGAAGCAAAAAGAGAGGAGTTAGAAGTTTGAAGCCTTTATATCTGTTTGTATGATTGTCTGTGGCACCGTGGCTCTCAAATTAATGGACCGTGCCTCTACCATGAGATTACAGTGACAGTTATCACAAGTGACTGCGTTTCTTTGGCTCTTAGTAAGACTTGCAACTGTGGTTGTAGTTTTGTGGTTTACGTATTAAGATGTTTATAGGGATAGGTTAGTTAAATTGTGCATTCTTATATTATTTTTCTATTTGTGAGGATCTGTAATTGGCTCTCAGTTGTTACTGTTATTACATAAGTTAGTTTTAAGCTGTTGGTCTTCCTTTAAGATAAATAAATAAATAAGTAGAATGTTTGATAGTGAACCGATAAATTGTCGTCACGCTCTAGTTGGGACAGTTAGAGACGACAGTCGTTCAACGATAAAATAAACGTCCACGACACGATAGATAGTCATGATATGTCGTCCAATGATAAATAATTGTTACGACATAATGGGAACTTGCCCTAAGTGGGAGAAAAGCTAATGACCTTCAAAACTGCTGAACACCAAAAAACTATCCCAATTTAATTAGCCTTCAAGAAAAAAAATCGCTTTGAGATCAGTGCCTCTACCACGAGTTTACTGTGACAGTTGTCGCTAATGGTAAATTATTCAGCGTCTCTGGCGGCCATAAGAAGAAACAATAGTTTGTATAAAAAACATTCTACGCGGTCACTAGCGACAACTGTCACTGTAATCTCATGGTAGAGGCATAGTCCATTCCTTTGAGAGCCATGATACCACAGACAATTCTACAAACAGACACACAAATACACATACAAAGGCTTCCAACTTCTAACTCCTCTCCTTTTGTGTCGGAGTATAAAAATACTGGACCGCGTAATGAAAAGAACAGAGAGACCTTTATGAAAAGATTTGTAAATGTAATGGAAGCAAAAGAGGCTTGACTGTCTTTTTTATAATACTAAGTGACGAGAAGCGACACGCCTGTCCACACACCTGATCACAAAGATCTGAGGGGCACTGCCACTGCGCCCGACATCCTGAGACATAAGTTGACAAGTCCCATGTGCGTGTAATTTCACCAGCAACCTTACACTTCGAAACGGTACAACTCTAGTATTTAATTCCAGCATTTAATAGAGTTATCTGAGAATATCCTACATTAGAGTTACTCCATGAGTTGGAATAGCGAGAATGAAGTTTCAAGATTTTAGAAAATTTTTACAAGCCGAGGAAATCAAAAGAAAGAAGAGCTAAGGAAGTAATAGACGAATTGATTTAGATCAAATAAGAAAAAAAGTATGTCCTGTCCATTAACTTATAGTCAGTACGCTCAATGGAGAAGTTTAGTGGCAGAAGAGCTCTTTTTGAAAGAGTTCGTCCAGTGACGTACTACCACATTCGTATTTCTGCCGCCAAGCAGGAATATGAGCATTCCTGTGTTTCGATTTTAAATGGTAAGGGTGCTGGTAAAATTACAAGTAGGTACATGGTACTTGTCAACTAATATCTCAGATTGACGGAGCAGTGGCGGTGCCCCTCAGGTCTTTGCGATTTAGGAATCTGAATGACCAGGCACTAGACTTGTTTGCATTAAAAAAAATATGACAATTACTCCACCGACAAAAAAGATGTAAGAATTGTTTTGCAACAGATATCGTGTGTACTACCCCTGAATTAATTATATAATTAATTATTCGTTGTATAATATTTCCTTTCCTTGGTATAACATAAAGTAATTTTTAGGTAAATATAACGTAACAAATTACTTTATAAATGAACAATTTAGGCGCGAATAAAAAACAGAAATAAGCAAGTAATTGGATTACATAATCGATTTCTTGCTTGTTTTGGCGGAGAAGGGAAACATGATGATTCATAAAGCTCTTCGAAGCCGTAGCCGTTGCGTGTTGGAGATCATATAGGTGACGTGTAGCTTTAATCTCTAACTAGTGCCAGCAATGATGCTGCTGATGCAGAGGGATTTTAACTAGGGGCTTGAGAGATTGACAGAGAGAGAAAGTAGTTGTTTTACTACATCAAGACAGTATTCGCGTTCGTCTATCCTTTGGGGGAATGCCGCCAATATTAATAGAATCTTTGTCCTGCAGAACCGTGCGGTTAGGACAATTTACAATCTGGGCCACAGAGTGTTTTTGAGAGATAAGTTTAAAAAGATTAACATTCTTACACTAACTTCACAGTACATTCATGAAAATTTTATTTATTTTAAGAAAAATATTAATTTTTTTTAAATAGTAACAGACACATTGACTTAGGTCAATGGATAGACAAAACATTAATACGAGGAATAAAAATAAACTGGCTGTCCTTGACAGTCGTCTTCATTAAGTCTCAAACTCATTTAAGGGCAAATGTATACGATTCTATAATAAGATTTCGATTGATATTCAAAATTTGCCACTTGCGAGATTTGAAAGTATTGTGAAACAAAAACTTTTGTACCAAAAGGTTACAACTTCTGCGTACTTGGATGACAAAAATCCGTGGTACTTGCCCGTTTAGCTCTTTCAGGTATTCTCAATCTAAGATGTTTTGTTTGAATGTGAATTAAATATTGTAATGATAAATGTATTCAAATGTATATTTACAAAGAGCAACCCCTAGAATTTCTTGCTCATTCTTCTCAGGAAATCTGCCTTAAGAATTAGCAGTATAGTTTAATCAGTATGACGTTTTCAAGTGTAATTTGATTGATTACCTATGAGATAAAGACTATTCGAATTTGACTAGGTACAACAACTTTCGAAGTTATACAGAATGTTGCTTTTTATAAAATAATTTCATTTCATTATGAAAATTTATTAAGTAGTTGTGTTATGAGTATGTTAGCAGTTGATGCAACGATGATGATGAACAGTTTTGGCTTCACAGTAGTTAATGTGAGTAGGTGCAGTATACGTACATTTCAGAAGTCGCCGCGCCTGTGGTTTGTTTGTGAGACATTTTATTGAGATTAATGTTACTTGTAGCTTTGTTTATTCTTTTTTTTTATTTATGGCGTAATAACAGACAGACACAAATAATATAGAAAAAAATACTTGACAAGTGATGGGACGAACAAGTCGTGCGCCTGATGGTAAACGACACGCCTCTGCATAACAGTTGCAGTGCCACTCAGAGCCTTAAATCGCAAAGGTTTGAGGTACACTGCCTCTGCGCCCATCACCCTGAGACCTAAGTTCAAAGGTTCCATGTGCCTGTAATTTCACCAGCAAGCCTAATTTATACAGTAGGCATATCTGTGCTGAATTTTAACTACGCTCAACATTAAAAAAAGATATACTTAAACGGATGCTAAATTAATTTATTAGAATAGAAAAAACAAAAAGAATACGTTATTCACCTTACAACAATGCAAGAAATTACCCCTTAAAAACAGGGACATCACAGTTAAAGATTTACAATTAGTACTATAGGGCTAGCACGATCACCGGAGTGAGTGGCGAGTCTTAACGGGATCCCACGAGCCTGCACCGGTTAGTGAGTGCATACACAGGTTTTTAGTGGGGAGGCCTCAATGTATCCTACATTGGGCGATCTTGTATTGCCGGGTGGGTCAACGGAGGAGAGTCCCAGATAACCCCGCCATGTCATCGCCCGCGGCGGGGTTTGCGTAACGCATTTTCCTGTGTATAAAAAAAGGGCTAGCACGATAGGGCATGACTTGCGCGAGAGCGACATAGTAGCGCAACATATTGCTATTAACTATGGGAATATACCACGACCTCGTACTTTATGTCGCGCAATGTCGTGCTAGCCCTACTGTCAGAGTGTGTATCTGTCGCTATCGTTAGCTTCTTATCTGCTCCTTTCTCTAATTTTTTTTATTATACAAAGTGACGAAACGAATAATCATGCGCCTGGTGATGCGACATGCCTATTACACAATGCGCTTTCATTTCTTTCCTGCCTATAGTAAGCTCTACGTAACACGGAACGAAATAAATACTTTTTAATTCAACTGCTTCCGTGGCCGAACGGTCACTATGCTGGCCTACCACGCAGAGAACCCGGGTTCGATTTCTGGGTCGGGAGAAATAGTTTTATGGCCTACATTTATTTCTCTCGTGAGTTTGAGTGAAATTTGTGGTTGTCTATGTGTGTGTCCATGGCTTCCACGATACAGGGTCTTTCTAGAGGGGCTATAAAAAAATTATTTAATTTATTTGGTGAAATATTCTTGTATTTACGACTTGACTTGACATAATTTAAACCAAAAATAGTTACAACAAAAAAGCTAAGCTACTGCGCCACTGCCGCTGTATCATCATTCATCGATGTTATGAATAATTTTCGACAGATGTCGTCACCATACGCGCTCACAAGTATATCGTTTTATCGTAATAGTCACACATCCTGTACAGAGAATTATTTTGTGATACATTATTTTTCGTATGGACTGAATAATCGTTGATTACGCATAGGCCGAGTCAGAACTCTGAACAGTAACAGCTCCAGTAAAGCACCGTCAGACAGTCCATTAGCAATTTTATGCAGTGTACGTTCATCGATTGAATCCACCTACGTTTTTCCAAAGAAACCATATGAAAATAGCGCAACCGATCATCGTATTCACGTATTCTTTTCCGTATACCACATTTCGCAGACAAAGCTCACAGGAATCTGCGTTGAGTAGCTTCTACCCTATCTGTGTGGATTTTATAAACGAGAGACCAAACCGACGAGCAATAACTCCGGGACATTTATAACAAGGACTTTAAACCAGACGATCAACGAGTTTATATTTTTTTAATGGTTTGGCGTGTCGGAGTAGAAAGAACATAATTTTATTTGCCTTACTGCAGACATAGTCGTAATGTGGGCGAAATGTTCGAAAAGAGTCAATACACACTGCTAAGTCACGAACAAATTTAGACTCGGGTAAGGAGTGAGTTTAGTAACGTTAATTCAAATTGTTGAATAAATGACGGCCTCAATGGTCGAGTGGCTTGCACATCGGTTTTCATGGTGTTGCCATTTCTAAGGTCCCGGGTTCGATCGCGTCAGTGTAGAAACTAAGTTTTCTATCTTATCTCGATTTTTGGTGTTTGTGGTACCGTCGTTGTATAACACAAGTGATTTAGCTACTTACTTTGAGATCAGAGCAACGTAATGTAAATGTTGTCTAATATTTACTTATTATTTGAATACGGGTAATATATAGTAATGATCAAAAAAGTTTAATTTGGCCATTTATATATTTATTTCGTATATGCATTGGTAAGATAGTGGTGAAATTACAGGCACGTGGGACTTGTCAACTTTTTGTCTCTTTGTTTGTTAAGGACAGGCGTGTAGCTTACCATCAGGCATACGACTTGTTCGTGCCGTCACTTGATGTTATAAAAAAGTTTTAAATATACGATGTTGGATTTTGTATTATATATCGTTTAAGTAGGACAGCAATGTTCTTTCGTATGCACTAACATCATAAATTATGTTACAACCGAATCTACCATAGTTTTAGTTTTGTATGTCAAAGTCAAAGTTAAAGATTATATATTCCATTGGTAAAATAAATTTACACTTGAAAACGTCACATTTAAGCTACTGCTCGTTCACTACGCTGAACTCTCTGAGAAGAACGAGCAAGAAACTCTAGGGATTACTCCTTTGAAATAAATTTAAATGCTATTGAATACACTTTGAATCAAATTTGTGTGGATTCTGGAGCCGTGTCGTCTTTCCATACATCTTTATCCATACACGTAGTCTTCAATTTTGTCGTATGACTTTTCAATTATAATACTTTTAATGTAAGTTTTAAACTTGGGAAATGATAATCTTAATACAGGCTCCGGTTTCTTGTTGTAAAAACGTATACAGTTCCCCATAAAATACTTGTTTACCTTGGTTAAACGAAATCGTGGTACCATGAGTTTGGACTTAGCTCGAAGGTTAATATTATGGATATCTTCTTTCTTATTGAAATTATGTCTATTTTTTATGGGCATATAAAATATTTGAGTAAATGTACTGTGATGCCAGTCATGATACCAGTCTCCTTAAACTTTTACTTTTCACTGAGAGAAACCCGAGAGCCTAGACGGTACACAGAACGAATCGCTCGTTTTTGCAATACAAATATGGTTTGAATATCTGCCGCTTTATCCCACATGAGAATCCCGTAGGACATTATACTATGGAAGTAACTGAAGTAAACTAATCTAGCAGTACTAACATCGGTAAGCACACGTATTCTGTGGACTGCGTATGCAGCGGAGCTTAATCTGCTGGCCAGGGAAGATATATGTGGAAACCATTGTAGTTTAGTTCTAAGGTCACTCCCAAGAAGACTGCTTTATTAACAAGGTCTAACTTTTCTCCGTTTATTTCTATGCTTGGACTAGTCGATTTTACGTTAGGTAATTCAAATTTAACACATTTTGTCTTCTTGGCATTAAGCAATAAATTGTTAGCATTAAACCAATAAACTACCTTAGAGAGGGTATCATTAATATGGTCATAGTTAGTGTCATGTCTGTCTGTTTTAAAAATCAAGGATGTGTCATCATCATGTGATCAGCAAACATCACTATTTCGCAATGATCCTTAACAAAGAATGGCAGATCATTAATATAAATCAGAAATAAAGTATTGAGCCCTGCGGAACACCCATTTTTACCGGAGAACCCAAAGAAGTCGCTCCATTTATGTCTACTTTCTGAATTCTACCGTCGAGATATGATAAGACAAGTTTCGACGCCTTGCCATTTACACCGTAATGTTCCAGCTGTGAAGTATGTGAAGTTGGCAATCGGTGTTTTATATAGTAAATCACGCTGTTGCCATATCTATTTTATATATATATATATATTAGGGGTTAAAGTATGAAATTGCCGTTTCGCACTGAAAAATTAAAACAATTTTTTTTAAGATTAAATATATTTAATACGACTTGTTCGTCCCGTTACTTAATGTCATAAAAAAAAAAAAAAAAAAAAAATTTGTTTAATCAAAGTTTTTTCCCTAGTTGTCTATACATTTCTGCCATGTAATCGGAAGGTCATTTAAACCTTTGCGATAGAAGTCTGGAGACCTGGACTCCACAGCTGTGTGAAGGGATTTTTGTACTGCTTCCTGGGAATTTTATTTCCATACAAAAAAAAATCAAATTGCGGGAAAAAATGGTAGTCGGTCGGGGCGAGGTCCGACGAATATGTAGGATGATGGATAATTTATATCTGCAGGTCTTGTAGTAGTAAAACTGTTTCTCAAGCAGTGTGAGGTGTTGCGTTATCATAGAGCAATAACGGTGAAGCTGTTTTGCTGCGAGTTCCGTCGTCATTATTCAAACGCCATATGTCATATTATGGGTATGCTAACATTAAACCATGACGTTTCGTGGTAGTTTGATACGGATCGGCTTCGATCATTACCTTCAATTCACTGGTCTGGGCTGGTCTTCCTCGTGGTTCTTTCTTCAAGTCGTAATTTGCCGTATTGCCCGCGTTTGCCGTATTTGCGTATATCCTCCCCTATCCTCTCCAAATACAGCATTGACAGTTTCTGCTACGTTAACTCCATGTGAAAATTCGTATTCGAAAATTAGGTACTCAGATTTTCGCTGTATCTGTCTTCACGTTAAAAGCTGAATGTAAAAACAATTGAAAGTCGAACAATCAAATATCATGTTTTTTAAGTTAAGCATGTTTTACTTTTCGTGTGAAAAACGTTTCACTCTGAAATCGGACACCATACAGGTTTAATTTTAATTTAAAGTGGCCAGTAAAATAAATCGGCAATTTCATATTTAAACCCCTGTTATAATTTCTTCAATGCAGGTCGAATCTTTTTTTTACTTTAATGTGATAAAAGCACATAAAAATCGGTAATTTCTTATATTGTCAAAATACGAAATTACCGATTTTTTTAAATTCGACTTTAAGAACTCACATGCAAAAAACAAAAGTTGACAGGTTAAAAGGGTTGATGTTTATCTTGTACAAAATACAAACGGTATGATACACTATCCTAATAAGCCGGTTTTCCCGATTTAAGGTCCAAAATTTTTAATTAAATGCATGCAATGCATTCTATTTTTCCGCTTATTATGTAAGTAGCGCCTTAGTAGCATGGATTTCCCATTGGCTTACCTACTAGATAGTATTATGTAAATGTAATGCGACAGAATAGCATTGTAAGGAAATCGTGCTTCTGTATGCATCGGTGAGTCGGCGGAACCGAAACTGGGGTATCTTTTATATTATGTATCCCAAGGTACCTACTGAAAATACAAAGAATGTAATATTTTATGCATAATTTTTTTCTTTTACCATCCACGTCCACTGTTTTCCTCGTCAATACGCATCAATGCTTTCATACACGCTCGTCGGCTAAAGCTCGTGACTTGATATTTCTTTGGTTGGCGATTTGACTTTGATTTTGGAAATAGGTTCTCCTTTTTTAACGTCATAGATACCATGGCGTCGCGGGAAGGTGCCGTGGTTGTGTGAAACTTCTACTCACAAAAAACTGCCGAGTATCTCCATATCCCGCATGAGACGAGGCCACGGCCATGTGGCTTAACATCCAAGGCCCCGCGTGCGGGGCTCATCATCCCCCTTCCATTATTAACGGCATGCTGAGAATATGTGATCTCTTATTCAATGGATGGCAAAAGCTCCCGTTTCTGTCAGCCAGGATTCACTGCAATTAACGTAGGCCAACCGCCTGAGTCCCAAACGTTTGCAGCCCATAGGATAGAAGGAAAGGTCTTCCTCTCGCTCCCGCTCGGCCGGGACCATGACTCGAACCTCGGTGGAAGATGTCGTGCCCCACAGTTTTCAGAGTTGACCGCCCAAGGAGCACACTTTATGCGCCTTAAAACTGTTATATCTATAAACAGTCTTAATATGGAATAGATTTAGATAATAGTAGAGAACTATATAAATGGTTTTAGGAAAAAGAAATTGTTGTTATAGACTTATTTCACTCAAGTCAAAATTTTAAAACGTTCTTAATACCAAACAACTTAATTAAGTGTAATCTCTCTTAAGATTTGCTCTTATAGTCCTTATTTTAAGTTCATCTGTAGAACAATTTACAAACTGATTATGTTTAGTAAAATTGTTCTATACACATCCAGCAAAGTCTATTAATACTCTAAAAACTAGCGTTCTTAAGTTTATTGTAGATATATTTAATTTATAGACACTCTGTAGTGTTTGTACTTATGACAAACACGTTACAGCGCGTTTTCAGTAGATTTTATTTCAAAAATACTACAAATAGGGTTTTTACTCTATTGAACGTTGTAAGAGTTCATGTAAAATGGATAAAGTAAAGAATATTAAAAGATCTGGTGGAGGTGGCGAACCTTGGATATTAAGTCACAACATTCGATACAATCAGCGTTACCAATGCCAATTGTTCAAAACCCCCAAAAATCACGGTTAAAATCCACAAATTTGGAGAGAGCAAAGTTCATATTCCCCACAAATTCCCCACATCTCGAGTTTTCATTATTTATTAGAAATACATCGCTTAAAAGTATAATAATGAATTAAGAAACTCAAAATGTAATAATCTATTACGTTTGCTGTCAATGTAAACAGAATGTAAAATGTAAAACTAATTATAAAATTAGATGACCTTAAATCGTTTGTTTATTTTAATTAGATTCAACATTAGTCTGTAATCAGTCCTTGAAAAATAAAAATTCATTTTGCCTTACAAAATTAAGTAAATTGATTATTTGTTTTGCATTTGGTGACATTTATATTAATGTTAGAAATAATCAATGAGTTTCGACCTATATTTAATATTTAAAGTTGACGAGTGGTAAGTTGTGGTGTGGAAGTACCAACTGCTCGGCTTTGTTTATCAATAGCTGATTTCTTTTTGCTTCATACCGGAGACCGGCCTAAGCGGGAGAAAAAATCACGAACTCAACACGCACCGACTGGTAATTTTACAATTCAGAACCAAGTGCTCTAATAATAATTCTATTTAAGCTGCTTGCTAATAATACGAGGGATGTGCGATGTTGAAAAACACGTCGATATAGTCCATCATAGTGTTTCTAACAGTAACGATCAAACTAGCGATGCATCAGAAATTGATAACAAAATGATAAAATGTTAGAATCCCCACATTTTCCTCACATAGCGCCAATCTCACAAAATACCCAATCTAGTTGAAATTCCCCACAATTTGGGGAATTACCCACAAATTGGCAACGCTGGATACAATACTCGTATTTCGAGCCGGTCATTTTTATTAGTTGACAAATAAATAAACATCGTGAAGTAATTTCGTGTTCTGAAATGATAAAAACAATTGAAATGAGCGCGTAAACTACTGTACTTCAATGTTGTCTATATAGAATACAGTGAAATCATTGTGTGAAATGTGGTTGGCGTGAAGAAATAACCTCAATTTTGTAATGAACATTTTATTTCTTCCAACATAAGTTAGGTATGTCATTAAAATATTCCTTATATTTATATGATAGGGAATTTATCCACCTTTCTAGTCATACATAACACATTCCATATAATTATAAGTATTTTGAAAAGTTTTTTATTGCATAATCTATTCCCCTATTCTATTTCTACACTATTCCCTATAACTTTTATAAAGGTTTTGTAATACTGTCAAAAGAAAAAATCGCTTAGAAACATCGCGTTTTGTAGACAATCATAAAAGATTCATATGTGAATATTCTTCTACAAGATCAACTATACTAAAGCAAGTGAAAATAATCTTTTAGTATTCTAAAGTTTTTCTATACATAAAGCTATAGACAAAATGCTCCCAACAGTGTTTTGAAAAAAGCTTTAAATTCTTATCGCCATTTTTATGCCACCGCAGCCTAGAAAAAATACTTTTTAAAAAAATAGCAAATCTAGGTTGAAATTAGCTTGAAGCCTAGAACTTCTTGGAAATGGTTTGTTTTGTGAGTAATTTTGTATATTTAAGCTTTCTATAAATATTTAAAACCGATAACTGTATTTTTAATAAGTTTATATTTTATACATAAATAATTAAAATTTAGCGAGCGCATTACTTTAATGACAGGTTTTACATCACTTTTCACAGTGTATTTAAAGTCGCACGTCAATTCGCGCTTTCTAACCGATTAAACATTGCGCAAAAAGTCAGAAATATTATATCTAATTTCGCCATGTTGCAATTTTGGTAGTTTATTTTTTGTAAGCCATTAAACTTGAAATCTATTAGTATTATGAGAATTGCGTCTCATGTTTGTAATGCTATAGTATTTTGGTTTTAAAATAGCATTACTAAGAAAACTATCATATACTATAAATTATCTGAAAACTGTCTACAAGACTAAATAAAAACTGTCTACATTCTACAAATGGTCTTGTAGTATTCTAGAAGGGTTACTTGAGAAAAAAAAAATAAGAATCACTCTTAAGAGTACCTACAGATAGTTTCTTAAAGCACTCTTGTGATCTACTAATAAAGTTGTGCCCACTTTTACTTTAAATTATCTAGAAACATTCTTAGAGATATCTTGAGGGAATTTGAACTCTTAAAATATTCAATCGAATTAAATTCTATTAGATATCTTATAGTATATATTTAGATATGGGTGTGCTGCTTGGGCGTTGCTCCTCTCACGCCAGACATGTATACAGTGTGTGCTGCTCCGTATTTTCAGCGCAGCCACACTGATGGCATTCGGCTTGTGGTTCTCGTCCCATGCTGCACAGGTATTTGCCCGTGTCCCGTCAGAGTCTGTGCAAGGGGAAAGGAGACATGGTGATAAGTTTCCCTTGGTCAACCCTTACCAACTTGCCCGCTCACACTCGCCTTATAAATCTCTTTCCGACTTTCTGACCTTCTTGCTTTTATGTTAGATAAAATATGTATATAGCTGTGTCGAACTCGAGTGACCGTAAAAAAAAGGACGTAGACGATATAAATTGGATGACTACAATGTCGCATAAAGAAGACAAGTGAAAATGAGATTTGAGGATTGAAGACAAGGAGAAAGCGATTTTGTTGAAAATTATTAATGATTTTTTTGGATTTTGAAAGGTAAGGGTACGGATGGAACTACAGGCACATGGAATTTGTCAACTTTCCAGATCCATGCGAATTTAAGCCACTCGAAGCACTGCGTTATGTGTAAGGCGTGTCGCTAATACTAAACGTCCAGTTATACGACGCGAAAGTTTTCGCGCGGCAGCGCGGTGACCGCCCAGTTACCACGCTTTCACGTGCATTACAGGCGGTTCTGAATTCTATTTACCAGGCGACAACATTTAAATTCCTCGGAACAATACAACCGCGCGGAAGCCATGCTGACGCCGCGTAGGATAAGGACAAGCCAGTCTCGCCCGCGCACCCGAGACGTTTATTTAAGTAAAGCTAAATAAATAGATAGTATTTTACATAACAGTTAGATACACGCGGGCGCCGCGCGGCGTGAGCGCGATGCAATCCGTGCCGAATAAACGCACCCTATGGCGCACGACTTATTCGTTCTATCATTTGATATAACAGCAATTTGTCAGCAACGTATATGTCAAATTATTATACAGGAACCCAAAGACAAATCCAAGGGTCCAATCTCTAGATCAAAATCCTTTATTACATAGAGAGAGATTGCTCTACGTATAATATTGATAAGATCTACGAGTATATTCATTATTTTATACTTACTGTTTATTAATTTACTGTCATTAGCAATCTTAAGAACTGAAATGATGTAGGTGATGATTCTTTTTTGAACATGGCAGGCTATAGCATAATATCAGCGGCGCTATGAAACACTCCGCCATTTTGCTGAGCTACAAAACTTTTTATCTCCCACAATATTGCCAGATACTAAACTCTGTTATGTAACTTTTAATACTAATATTGTAAATGTTTGAATATATACATTTCCGTTCTTTATTAGATGCCTAGTGATATGACGAACAAGTCGTGCGCCTAGTGGTAAGCAACACGCCTGTAACCACAGAAGAAGAAAAACCAATGGAAGTGTCTTAAGCCTCGATTACTATCAGAACCGATGTCACCAAAACTCACACATTATTAATTTTGAAACACTACAAAATCTTAATATTGATTGGTCGTAATTTAAAAAAGAAATAACAAATTCTAGGGGCCATTTAGAGCTCTTAGAGCAATCCTATTTAAGCATGTAAGTTGGATTACCTATCAAATTCACAAAAACAATTCACTGTCCATGCAGTTTACGTTTCCCATTCGAAATCCGTTCACCTTTTCTTTCATAGCAAAATCGTATCATGAGCTGCTATTTGTAATGCGAATGACGGTGTCATCTGTAAATATAAGCAATTCAAAAAAGTTACTCCGTGACTAACTTTTTTAGATTTTGTTACATTTTTAAGAAATTTCGTTTAAGATTTATTATATTTTCAGTTTCATAATTATTTGTTATCTTGTATAGGCTATTTATCCAATTGGCATTCAATAAATACAATTAACTATTGAGCGTTTTTGGAAAATTTTAGTTCGAGTTCCCAATGTTTAAAGTATTGTTGATAAATTATTGGCATGAATGTTACTGCAATTTTGAAATGGAGTTTTAATCATTTTAATAATTTTATTCACCGAAAATCGTAAAATAACTTTTGAATAGTGCCAAATTTTACTTCAATGCTATCAATGAAAATGTACGAATACAAGATACGTTCCAATTATGTTATCAAATTACAAACTCACCTTATTCATTTCAATGATAATGACTAGACATGACAAGTAATTTTGTCGTACGACAAATTGTAAAGTATGATTGAAAAGTTACCGATATTACAAAACAACGTAGTAAGTAATTCTCATTTTGAACACAATCGGTTAATAGTGCTTGAACGCTCCCAGGATAGTACATCTGTCTATTTTTTTTATATGATTTAGTATGTAGTTCCATCTCGCTCTTGTCATTGATGTCAACTAGCCAGCCAGAGACAAAAATTAACATTTAAAAAGTAGAACTCATCAACCTCTCATGCCATTTCCATTCAACTTTGTGTAGATCATCATGATACGAATTTAGGCAATTAAGTTTTACCACGTTAAGTGAATTACATGGAACTTAGTTGGCTGCTTATAAGCTCATAGTAGGCCCCCTGGAGTAAATTTTTTATTGAATTGTTATTCAATTATTTTTATGTGAAATTACTCCACTAGTTTGTTATAAATATTAATACAAAGATCGAACAGTCAAAACTTCCTTCGATCCGGCCGGATTCGTACCGACGTCTTCTAGCATATTGTGCCAGACACTATACCAACTAAGCCACGAAACAAACCAGCGGACCTCACGAATTTTTCTATGTGCTTGCGTCATTGACTTACAAATAAATGGACGACGGGTCTAATACAAAAACCACGAAAAAAATGTCCCAAGTCAACCTATTCGAAATTTAAATTGTAATGTCATCGCAGTATCGCGCTGTCAGTAGAACAAATGAAGACTAAAGCGGAGTGTCGCGCTCTGTATACGATTTTAGCGCCTTACAAGTGCGGACACTTTTTAGCGCGGACCCGACGTCCATATAATTGTAAGTCAATGGCTTGCGTCGTAACTTTGCATTCGGTTTTTCTGGATTGTTAATGTAATTTAAACTTTAACCTGCTGGTATATCTTTGAAAGTTCAATATCATCACATGTTACGACGTTATGATATTATATTGAAATTTCAATCAATGTACAATGTACATCTAGCATTAATTGCTGACCGACGACGAACTGGAGTTTTTAATTTAGTTCTCCAAAGAAGAAGCGACCATATTGCAGGGGCATAAGCTTTACTTTCGTTTCTTGCAACAAAAAAATTGTTTCGATGAACAGAAAATTAAACATATATTTAAATAATACTTTCCGTTGTTATGAAATACCAACACGGGTAATATTTGTTGGTGCGGCTATTATTTTTGTACTCCAAAACAGTACATACGGGATTTTTCTATAATTTAGAGAATTTGTGCGAAAGAATGACACAACCATACCGTACAAAGCGAAAATGGCGGACTGAACTCAGATAAGTCTTTTGAGACCTATAGTTGGCACGCGTCAGACGCTAACTAACCATTTCTACTGTATTTATTGTTCTGTGCCTGTAACAGTTGCAGTGCCACTCTGCGCTTTTAGCCATTTGCCACTGCGCCCGTCACTCTGAGACATAAGTTTGACAAGTACCATGTGCCTGTAATTTCACCAGTACGCTTACACGGCGGCAGGGACAGGTAAGGCAACACTTCCCTGAACGAACTTTTTCACAAGAAGCTCTACTGGTACTATAGTTAATATTCAAATTCATATATTTATTGCTTGCCACATGGTTTCACACAAAACATATTACAGTAGTCACACATGTGACACCCTGCGAGGGCACCGAAAAAACAGGAGAGCACTACAAATTATTCATCACAAATATAAATATCACTACAAATATAGACTTTAAGACTTTCGTGGTTATTCACTAAATGATTATCACTAGTATCAGGTTTCTTACCACGGTATGACTTCTTTTTATTTTCCCGATATTTCGGAGCACGCTCCATGGTCATGCGTTGACTGGACGGCGGCACACACGAAACTGAACTCGAGGTGTTTTTGTTTTTATTACTGCACGCACTAAGGACCGGAATAAAAACAAAAACACCTCGAGTTCAGTTTCGCGTGTGGCTACAGTGAGTGTGGTTTGTGTGAAAAAAGTGAGTGACAATTGTAACGCCACAACAAATCGCGATGAAGGTAGTCGTCGACAGTGCAAGAGGGTAGACAGATATGTCTGCTCTTAAAGCTGTCATCTGCCGCCGTCCAGTCAACCCGTGACCATGGAGCGTGCAACCGTTCCAAAATAACGGGAAAATAAAAAAAAGTCATACCGTGGTAAGAAACCTGATACTAGTGATAATTAATCACTACAAATTACTAATAATTATTCCTATTTTCTTATAAAATAAAAGTGAATGATATTTATTATTTAAGAGCTAATCTATTTAAGGTCTAGGAAATTGGCACTTAACTTTTATTACATATTTCGTCTAACTTAAGAAAGTGCGTTATTGATAAGGTACTAATTTTAGATCGGGAACAAATGTCGATAATTTTTCTTAGTTTTTTATTTCTTATATTATATGAATTGCCATTAAATGTGAACCGAGTCTGCACAGATTGAGAATAAGTAAGAGTCTATTATTGTCTCTTTTTACTGTTGTAATTGGGGAATATAGGTGCATATGCTTTTTGACGAATTTCTGCATTCAAGAATGTACATCAAAGAATGTAAATGTTGATATTTTATGTTTAATTTATCACACGAATCGGTTTGTTTGATAATAGCTAATATTCTTTTTTTTCTTTGTAACACAAAGATATCTTGTAATTAAATCAAAGGTATACATATAAATACTGCATAAAGATTGCACGGCGATTAGTATAAGTTAAATAAATAATGTAATTTGTAAGTCAAAAGAGATAAAGATATTATTCAACTAATTCTTTGAAGAATATCTTTATATTTAAATTACGTAAATTCCATTTGTTTTTATTTAATTAAAGAATTACATCTTGTAATTGCCTAACGGCAAGTTGCAATTAATACATAATTTAATTGGAACAAAGACGGCGGAGTTAAATATAAATTAAGATTTCTTGTAATTTGTAATAAATTACTCAACTTATTTCCTTTTGTTCACGCTGTTCAAAATTACATTTTGTTTTTACCGGTAATTTATTTTTGTAATCTTCGCAGTTTTAATTTATATATTTTTAATTGTCTGTTTTTTTGCTTAGGCTAACGATTTATCAGTTTTGGCCAGTTTCGACAGCCGTAGTTGCTTAGTGGTTTGACCTAGCGTTTCTCAAGCAGTGGGTCGTGGAATCGAATCTGGGCCTGCGCCTATCATCATTCAGCCATACGACGCGCACTGCTGGGCATAGGCCTATCCCAACGATCTCCACGACGATGGGTCCTGCGCTGCCCGCATCCATCCATCCATCCAGATCGTCGGGTCACCTGGTGGGGAGCCTACCCAGTGAGCGTCATCCGGTGCGCGGTCGCCATTCAAGAACCTTCCCAACGGCCATCGATTCTCCTAGCTATGTGCCCCGCGCACTGCCACTTCAGCTGAGCAATTCTTCGAGCTATGTCGGATACAAAACAAAAAATTACAATTGAGTTGTTGAAGTTATTGGTGTTACGTTATGTACTTTTCCTTGCGGAAATGCAAAGATCTTTAGACCTTGCAGCATAGTCTCTGTAATTTTTAAATTTATGTGGTAACGATAGTAACAGTTTTATTCATATTATGCACGCTCTGTTATTGTGTAGCCAGAATACTCAGTTGCTTATTAATCTATGATATTAAGTTTTGTCTTGTTTTGATATGCGTCATTACATGCTTGCGGAAACGAGATGGATAGTGTGAAATTTTGTACACAATTTCGCGATTATCAAATATTATAAGACACAAATTAATCAAAAACCACAACATTATTTACCGAATCAATGTGAATAATATAAAACATTAAATTTATGTTCACACAAGTAGTCAAATAGCGAAGGACCGCAGGAAGGAGGACCGCATCTGTAGAAAGAAGAAGACCATTTATAAGTAAGATTTTTTAACAGACTTCAACAATGAGGAGGATCCCAATTCGACTATATTTTTTGTGTGTATGTTACACGATTACTGCGGTGCCATTTTGGAAAGAGGGTACCTCAGTGTTCTTGGTTGTACTAACTAGCGCTACAAATAAAAATCACTAGTACTGCAGCAAAACGAATTTACTAAAAAAAATATATGGCGATTTATAAATGACACCATGCGGTACGGCTCGCGAGTAGCAGCGGACTACCTCGCCGCGGTTGGCATTATAGAAACAAAGTGAAATATAGAAAAAAATAAACTAAATGTACCTTATTTTCTAAAATTAAAACTATTTTATTCTAAACATTGAGCGCGTCGCTAACAATCCCCACCCTAGTGCTGAGTCAGCACTCATTAACTACAGATATAGGAGCGACGCGTTCCGCAGACCGTCGCCAAGTCCCGGTCCCGGTACTTACCTCAACAAGCCGTGTGCGGCCGTGCTTGCCGGAGAACACCTGTGTCATCCGACCCTTAGGCCACATGTTGCGAGGAGAATTCGGTTCCACCACGAGGACGAGATCGCCTACTTGCAGCGACTTCTGTTCCACTTGCCATTTCCTTCTTGGTATGAGATCAGGTAAGATTTCTTTTACCCACCTCCGCCAGTACATATCGGTCAACTTATGGGCCGTACGCCAATGTTTGCACAGGTACAGATCCGAGTTGTCGAAAATTCCGATAGCAGGTAAGTTCGACAACGTGTCAAGAAGGAAGTGATTTGGGGTCAGAGACTGAACGTCGTCGAAGGAGCCGCACCAAAAATGTCGGCGCTCCGGAATCAATTTATGCTCCTTCCCTATAGTGTGAGCTAACCTTGCCGCTAATAAAGCTGCTTGGAACTCGGCTGTGGGCACTGTCAATGCCTTTACAGGCATCACTATGCACTTGCTGGCAATAAAGGCTACTGATTACAGTAGCCTTTATTAGTAGCTTATTGGCGCTGGGAAAGTGACGGTATTATTAAATACCGTCACTTTCCCAGCGCCAATAAGCTACCGTGCACATAGCTCGAGTACTAGCATCGCTTTTTAGCGATATTATTTTATGTAAATTTAAATTACTCGTACTATAACCGGCTTCGTTTGTAGCACTAGAGGCTGCCGCTACGGGTTCGTAGCTCCTCGTAGCGCTCGCCGTAAACACACCGTTGTTGTCAGATGCGAGCGGCGGCGACGGGGAGCGCGCGAGAGTTGACTCGCGACGCCGAAAGATTCCTCAATCAGTTGATCCCGCGTCTCACTCTCTCGCGCGGTCGCTGACATTTTATCTCTGTCTGAACTGCGATGGGCTGATTTGTAGCACCTACGTATGCGTATATGTTTAATTACCTTAAGTAGGTCAATCCATTTCCGCCATTTGTGATCAATATCATCGGGAATGTAATCGTCCCAACCGATATTCAAACGCCAGGTGTCCTGGAACATGATCCGCCCCTGAACCGTGAAAGGTGCTAAAAAACCTAATACATCAAAAATCGACATAATAACTTTCACCATTAAACGTTTAGTCGGCCTTTCCTCTCCTTTAATGATGTTCTCTGGTATGCGTTTTAAAGACATATCAAAGCCTAACGTGTCATCTGCAGGATACCAAATGACACCCAGCGTGCGCTCGCTCTCGTGTTGCTGGCCGACTTTGAACCTTACAGCGGCGGTACCCAAGGTTTCCTTTGACACGCTGTTTAATACTGCAACGCTGTTACTCGTCCAGTTTCTTATCTCAAAGCCGCCCGCCCTGTGAATGTTACTGATATTCCTTACCATTTTGATGGCCGTCGCTTCGTCGGGCAGACTGCCGATGTAGTCATCCATGTAGTGCGAGTTGATTGAAACGATGATTCAAATCGCCGCGCATTCTTATTTTTGACGAACTGCGCGATGAACGGTGAGCAGCTGGCGCCAAAAACAAGTGACGTCATCGCGCACGTCTTCACATTTTCTGTGGGTCTGGTTCTCCACAGAAACCTCAGCGAGTGCTGGTCCTCTATTCGGATCTTAACCTTCAAGATAAGTGTCTGATGTCACTTGTGATTGCAATACTTTGCTCTCTAAAGCGCAGCATTATACCAAAAAGTGATGACAATACGACAGCCCCATGAGCAAATAATCATTCAGACAAAACCCATTTACCTTACTAGCCGCGTCGAAAACCAGACGGAGTTTCTTTTTGTTGGGGTTGTCCACACCAAAGTGGGGTACTTACCCCAAAGTGGGGTACTTACCCCATTTTGGTGTACCACGTCTTGGGCGATACCTCAGTTTCTATTACCTCTCTGGCGTAATCATTCTCTAACAAATGGTTGACTCGTTCACCGGTACCTCTCGGCGAAACCCTGATCTTTACTCATTTTACGCTCGATACCCCTCAACCTGGTGAGAGCACTGGGCCTGGCGTCGGGCATGGCGCGCGCGTGGCGCCAAGGCAGGCCGACGTGACAGCGACAGTCGCGTAGTGCTCCAACAGCGCGATGGCGCGCACGTCCTCTGCGTTCTGCCGCGGCGCGTTCGCTGCGCCCAAAGTGTCTATCGTGAAAGAACGTCGTACCTCCTCATGGACCTGTCGCAACAGTCCTCACCCTCAGTAGTATCCTCATCACACTCTGCAATAAAGAGGTTAGATTCTGCCTCGGTGGGCGGGCAGACGCCTCGCGGCACGGATACCTTTCCATGTACACACCAGCCTAGGGGAGTAAGTTTTTGTTTTGTTTACCTAACCTAATTTGTGAAGGTAACAATAGGTGATAATTATCTTGGCCTATCAATCATTCAAGCTTTGAATCAGAAGTGCAAAGCTTATCTTTAATATCTATTAAGTATGAGGAGTTAATACAATTCAAAATAGATAAGCTTTGCAAAGGTAGGTTTAATTCATCTACACAACGTAACCTTATATTATGCACCTTATTGTCTATACCCGTAAGGTACACATTCACCATAGTAGATTCGTAAACAAGTTCATTACCAGCAAATGCGCCACATACGCACAGCGCCAGCTCCGCGCTCAGCAGCGACACCGACTAGCCGTCGTCAAGCAGCGCGGTGCTCGAGAACACACCGTTAGGTTAGAGTTAGAGTGGAGCTTGACCAAATGCTGCTACCCTCTTCCTTAATAGCCATGGATGTAGAGCAACTTGGAGAAAGAGTTATTGAAGAAATAACTGGATCACATCAGGATCAAATGGATGCCGTAGGAGAAGAGCTTGTGAATACAACCCCAGTAGATGTTCCTGGTTCAGAACTTTCCAATCAGGACAATAACGATGGTAGAGCTGAGTCTTCAGCGGAGGATGGACCTGAGTCTCCAGCGGAGGATGGACCTGAGTCTCCAGCGGAGGATGGGAGAGTAAGGCGCAACGCAGCTGTATGAGCGAGGGAGAAGATTGCTGAGTGGACTCGGTAGCTGTTCGCCTTGCTGTAAGCCAAGCCGCCGCCGGGAGTATCGCGTACGATCGCGATTGACAGCTATTGGTGAGTGCCTATATTTTTTCTGAAAGGAATGCTAAAAATGGCAATACAGAGGGAGGAATGGGGGGAAGGATAAATGTTTTTAAAAGGAAAAGAACTTTAGAGAGAAAAGAGAGATTAGTTTTGGAGTAGAAAAATGGTGAGAGGAGGTGTAGTTAGTGCGAAGCAGATTGTGAAGTGTTTTCTAAGCTGGTGAGTGTTTGTACTAATAAAGAGATATGGTTATGTTGAGATATAGATGAAAAGATTATTGTATCTTGCTGGAGGTTTGGGTTGATCTAAGGAGAAGGTGGAGGATCAACATGGGGCCCGTCTGATGAGAGGATCCTACCACCATGTGGCTCTCGGGTTTACTTGTGGTGTCGGTCGAGGCACGCAGAAGGTTTAACGATAATTGTAGTATGCATTAGCGCAATTATAAATCCCTATATCTCTATGTTATCATATTATCAAGCATGAGACTTTGTCGCATATGAGAATTGACATTACATTGAACCAAGGCTACCCGACATCATGACAAAACATGTAGAATATAAAAAGTGGCGACAACGTTTGAAAGGGTATACTCTCGAGGTGGTCCCTGGTGCCGACGATGCTGTTCCGGATTCGTTGCGGCTATCACAAATTATTAATCATTTTAAGCAAATAAATGTCGACTTTTCACTGGACACAATACATGTAATCAACAAATCACCGTCACCATTACAACCAGAAAAAAACGTATAAAATGTACAAAGGAGTCCGTAACAGTCCCATTGTCACCAAGAAGTCAGAATCTGATGAGTGGATCCCATGGAAATTGGCGGGTTGTTTTTTCAATGAAAACGTTACAATTATGTTACATGAATGAAATCCTGTATATTTATGAGCGATACAGGCTGTATATTTGAAAGTGGGACATACTTATAGAGTGCGTTATATTCCTGATTCTCAACCCAAAGAAATAATAAACTAATGAACTTAAACTTTACAAAAAATATTTTTTAATTTTTTTTTATCGACTACTACTTGAGCACAACATTAGTTATCGAAATCTATGCACATCACTATTATTGCTCCGACGCAGCGGCGAAAAGCAAAGCACAGGTCGGGGGTGAGAACGCGGGCGCATACGCGAAATTGCTCAGTCCACGCGCGACCTTGATCTAATGAAGACACGTAAATTATTTGTCCTTCCGCTCGCCCGATCGCCGCAAAATGGGTATTTATTCTAACGTGGAATTGACTGAGATGGTGCGACTTTACGCAATAAGTGGTGATAGTGTGAGGCAAGCTATTGAAATGTTCCCAAATCGGAGTTTACGCGGAGGAGGTGAACAGTGTTTCGACACTGTTGCGTTGCGTGAGAGGATTATCTCAGCATTTTATACTGTGAGACAAAATGTGTTTGTGTTGTACAATTTAAAACAAAATTTACTATGCCGTGCTAGACTATGCATTGTGGAAAACGGTGGACATTTTGAACACTTGCTCCGTACCACGTAAGTGTAAATAAACTGTAAATAACTAAAAAATCAATCATTGTAATTAATTTGATTTCACATTTTTAACTACGCCAAAAACCTCAATTCTTATTAAATGATAACTACTTACTAAAACATTTCGATGATAGTTCAAGTAAAAAACAATTAACATAACCTAAAACGTAAATGTGAAATCATTGTTATTGTTGCTGTCTCACTCGGCGCTCGCTTGGTAGCATTCCCATCGCACTCGAAATTAAGCGTAAAGGGAATCGGTTTATTCCTATCTACACTTCAAAACACATTTGTTGATTTATTTTTTGTTCTATCCCATATCCTAATTTTATTTTAGTCTATGTTAAGTTGTAACATGATTTACTATGACATGTATGAATATGTCTCACTTTCAAATATACAGCCTGTATAATTGGTTAAATCGTCTAAGAAATAATGTTACGAAACGGAAGTATAATTTGCATATTTTGAAATGACGGTAATCTTCAAATCAAGGCTTGTAAACGATTTATAACGATGTGCGTATCAATAATAGCATCGCTATGGTACGGGAAATTATACTCGTGGCTTCTGATAAACGAGAGGTTGTAGAAGAATCTACGGGTTTACAGCCCGTACTTTTGTTTATGTTTACGCCTTTTTTATAGCATATACCAATAAAAACATTGAACGTTTCGTTATTTTGGTGACCGTGGAATAACACGTAGATTTCTTTGATAGAAAGGACATACATTTGCGAATCGCCTTAAACATTTTGTTACGGTTAACAGGTTAAGTTAAAAAAATAAAAAATACTTTATTTAAACATTAATAACACCTTTGGTTTGTCACTTTTTAGTACATGAAATGTCGAAAATACAATATGTTACTCAACGACTTTAATCTATAGACTTAGAATAATAACGCATAGAAACCTAGTCCGCGCACGCTAAGTGAGGCAAATTGAAGCGCGCCCAAAGGGCCTACACGAGCGGGCGGGCCTTCAGTGCTCAAGGTCAACTTGCACCGCGAACAGCTCAAGAATTCTAGGTAAAAATGACGAAATGTGCGGTAAATGAGTGTAAAAATACGTCAGACAAACATAAAACAGATACTAACATCACATTCCACAAGGAAGTAACGCGTTTCAACTTGTATTTTTATATAAATATTCACTAAAACCGAAAATTAACCTACTACTAAAACTAGCCTACATGAATTTGATTTTTGCCTTACTTGTGACAGTTCGTTTGATATAAAACTATCATTCTATGCGTTATTATTCTAAGTTTATAGATAAGAACATTCACAGCAACTACATGTTCCAAACAGTTCCAAACAAAAGACTGTTAGTAGTGATAGTGTTTTGTTTTAGTATTGTATTTTGTCGAAGAGTATCAGTACCATAATACTGTGGCCAGACGTGAATGTCTATACCATCGAGTAAATAACCAGAAATAGAGACGAAATAAGGGCCTTATATTCCTGGTAACACATTAGCGATACAGCTCTTATAAATATCAAATCTCGTTTGCACTGAAATGTAGACAGGCCAACCACTGACCTGTGTGTATTTATTATAATAAAGATAATATCTCTAACAATGCCGTGCTGTTCTATTCGGTGGTGTAGGAAAAACAGCAAAACATCTAATTACAAAACAAACGGAATCTCATTTCATTGGTAATTAAATACTAAATATGTAATTTTGCAATTTTCGTCCATTATAGCAAAGCTCAAGTTAACTGGTCAATTTGAACTGAAACAATTGACGACACCCGTCAATTGTTTCGAACTCGGGCTATCCAATCGGAGCACAGTTGTCACAGTAATGATAAGGCAGAATAGTTTTTTTAACAAATTAAATGACATTTCGTCTCTATTTTTGGTTATATACTCGATGGTCTATACCTATCGGAAATAAGCTAGGTAGATAGAAAATATTAAGTGTTTACCAATGACATTTATTCATAGTTCGAGAATTAACGGAAAGCCTAAAAGCGTTAAAGTCAACTAATGTTGCACAATACATTTCATTTTGCCGACGTTTCGGGCCCTTTACAGGTCCCATGGTCACGGTTGACTGTCGGTTTGTTTGAAAAAACAAATATACGCGATTTAAATCCGGAAAAATAGTGTCATTTCCTATGTATAATTATTATATTAATAAAAAGAAAAACAAATTAAGTAAAAGAAAAAAATATAGTCGAGTTCATTGACTTACAAATAAATGGACGACGGGTCTAATACAAAAACCACGAAAAAAATGTCCCAAGTCAACCTATTCGAAATTTAAATTGTTATGTCATCGCAGTATCGCGCTGTCCGTAGAACAAATGAAGACTAAAGCGGAGTGTCGCGCTCTGTATACGATTTTAGCGCCTTACAAGTGCGGACACTTTTTAGCGCGGACCCGACGTCCATATAATTGTAAGTCAATGGTCGAGTTGTTGAAATCATTGATGTTATGTTATGTACTTTTCCTTGCGGAAAGGCAAAGACCTTTAGACCATGCAGCCTAGTCAAGTACATAGATATCGTAGAGCCTAGTTTTATATTTTTCAAATTTATATGATGACTAATAACTGTTATAATCATATTATCTACCGTCCACTAACTAAAAAGAGACTAAGTGACAAATGGTTAAATTTCCGTTGTAAATAGCAAAAGATAGAGCTCAAATTCTCTTTTAAAAACAGTAAAAATTAGTTAACGTGGTCGACTTTTTGGAACTTACGCTAACGATCATAGCTGAAATATCATAATACAATTTCAATGTTCTAAAAGTGGGTTATAGTTTTTTATGATATCTCAATAAATGTGTTATTATATAGCCAGTACACGAAACCTTGTTGCTTATTAATCTATTATATATTTTGTCTTGTTTTAACACGCGTCATTACATGCTTGCAAAACGAAATGGATATATAGTGTGAAATTTTTTAAACTATTTCGCGATTATCAAATATTATAATGCACAAATTAATCAAAAACCACAAGATTACTTACCGAATCAATGTGAATAATTTAAAACTTTAAATTTGTGTTCACGCAATAAGTCAAATAGCGAAATCTAAGCAACACATGCTAATTTTCAAAGAGTACCAACCACTTTTGAGTCCGCCATCTTGAATGTTTGTGAGACACAGCGTGTGTATGGAACGCCGCATCTAGTACGCTAGTACATAGATATCGTTGATGTTAGTAATGATATTAAATCACTAAACATGTATAATGGTTTTACGTCAACGAAATAAATCCAACAAGCCAAATCTTCAATACAATTTTACTTTAAAGTCTATAGGTAAGGGTCTACATGTACACATAAAACCCCTAATATTCTGAAAATATTTTTTTTATAATCCTGTCAAATATGCTTGAAAAATGAAAATCCATTTTTGGCACTACTTTAAACTTTTAAATATCTGCATACAATATCGAAGTATAAAAAAAATTCCATACCGCCAAGTCATCCTCTTGCTTTTTTTTCAGCGCAGTGCGTACGTTTGTTATTTTGTTAATTCTATTTTTAATTGGTTTATATATTTTAAAAAGTAAAAATATCTTAAAAAGTTATTTATACACAATTCACGATATCCCACTTCTTAGTAATTTATTTTTGTATAATTATTTGTATTATTTAAATACTTTCGTTGAGAGAAGCTTTTTAGCCTCCGTGGAAATAGCAACCGCTCGTAGATAACTCTTACTTTGCGCCATATTAGTGCAATGAGGCCACATCTACTAAATGATAACTTTTCATGAGATTTTTTTATTTTTTATGCTTAAATAACTATTATAAAATTTCACATTACATAAATTCTTTCATGTAGTTCGTAGGATTTTTATAGATTTCGTGTGATAAACTTATTACTTATTTCTGTGATAAACACTTTCGTATGACGACACGTAGGTATAACACCAAGGGTACGACTTATTACAGCTGCGAATATCCTGGGCCTTTAAAATAATGTACTAATACCTCACAACTACGTATCTACCTAACACAAATAGGTAATTACGTAAAACGTGGAAAAAATAAAAATTATACAAATTAATTCAACCCGTCACGATAACTTGATGGAATAGGTGAAAATGCAAACTTTATTGCCTTCGTGTAAACCCTCCGTTTGCATGAGAATGTACACGTTGGAATATGTTAAATAAATAGTGTATGTGATATACAAAATATTCCTCCATTGACCGTAAAACCTTTCAGTTTTACGCCTATGTTTTGAATAAAAGGAAAACGTTTATAACTTTACATATTGCTAGCATTTTTCTCTCCACTATTTGCGTATAAGCATAATATAAAAAGCTGGTCACATAAGCCGCAGAACAGATGACCGATGGAGTAAAGGAGTGCTGGAGTGGAGACCGAGGACCACTGTCAGAAGCGTTAGCCGCCAGAAGCCTAGATGGATGGACGATATAGTCATGGTAACCAAAAAGACCTGGATCAAATATCCCAAAACCGAAGAGAATGGTGTAATGAAGATGCCTACACTAATAAGAGTATGGTAACTCCATACAATCGTAGCAACGCGACTTATATGTGTGCGCGCCCAACGCGCGAATATAAAAGTAAATTATCCCAAGTACGTGATGTGCAAAACGAAATATTTTTCCTTAGAGTTTGACACCATAGAATCGATTAATCGAATCAGCGATTGTGTGAGATACAAGTTACACGTCGATACAAGTGCGTACACCTTGTATGCGGGTCGATATCTTTTGTTTGGAGTTCTGCATAACGTTTTTAGAGTGATTTTTAAAATTTCGTTTCGCTGCTGTTGATTTTATACTTTCTTGTTGACTTTTTGTTTGGTAGTTGTTGATTTTTTATTTATTGTGTAGTTTTTTTAGTAACTTAATAATATGTTAATCGAAGCTTTTTTGTGTATTACTTGTTCTTATACTATTGTCCCTAAATCGATTCTCTCTTCGTTACAAATTATCTTGATATGATATGTAAATCGATTTTTTTTTCCATTCGACTTTACATCACAACATCCCTGGAAACTTCAAATCTTAATCGTCACTGTACCCATGCTATGTGAAATGAACTAACGTGCGAAACTGACACTGGCCCAAGCCTAGCGGCCGCCATTAAAGAAATAATACTGTTAATGAAGTAAAGTCGATAACTTTTTTATGTTTGTGTTAAAAAAGTTTGTAAAATTTCACATATACATAATTTGTTTCATGTATAGCTCATATTACTTTTACGAATTTCATGTGATAGTAAGAAAACCTATTAAGGTGGAACGGGGAAAGAAGTACACCACCCGTAACCTTAATGGCACCGCCCCGTCTGGCCCTAATCATCTATTGCGTCAAACGGTACGGACGACGTTGTTATACGTGACACAGCTCCATTACTCCACAAAGCCTACGGATATTGTGGAGTATAAGCGGGTGAATGTCAATGCTACCCTAACGGTCGAGCGGTTGTCGTCTGTCAACCTTTATGAAGAAGGACTTTTGGCCGAAGGGTGTCATGTATCGACGTTTCCGATGCCGGTTACCGGATACCCACGTTGCGTCACACTTCGCAGTCTATACGTGTAAATAAATAAATTGTGTTTTTATTATATTATTATGTATGTTAGTTTACAAGGTATATGTATATTTATGGGTCAATGTAACCTGAATATAAATAAATAATTAAATAAAAACAGGACTGGTAGCTGTAAAGGTACTAACTGGGTGATAAATTTGTAATAGATTTCTCACAGATGGCGCTACGACTAAAAAGTCGTTGAAAGTCCAAATACAAAGACACGACGCAAGCACATAGAAAAATTCGTGGGGTCCGTTGGTTCGTTCCGTGGCTTAGTTGGTATAGCGTCTGCCACGGTATGCAAGAAGACGTCGCGTCGGTTCGAATCCGACCGGATCGAAGGAATTTTTTCTGAGTGTTCGATCTTTGTATTAATAATTAAATAAAAACACTTTGACGATTAATCACAAGTGGCTTAAAAAATAAAATCAGACCCCGAACAGATAATATTGGAGGGTGAAAGGAAGGATAATTTTTTTTTCTCAACACAATATGCTCGGAAATGTTTGCATTACTTTCAAAAAGCGAAGACTGAAAATTTGTCATTTATGGATCGTGCGACTTCTTTCCGGCCAAGAGCTGCAAAGTAAGTATGAAAATATATTTCTGTCCGCTGCTTTAAACTTTTAGAAGAACAATAAAAAAAATACGTGTGGCGCCATTGTGGCGCACTATAAATTTCCGGAATGAAGAAGAAAAAATACTATAAATGGTCAGAAATGAATTTATTGTTTCTCGAAAAATTCTCCGATAGCGTTAATGCATTTTTTCGTACGAATAAACCAATTTTGAAAACATTTATGCCACTCCTCCGTGACAATCTCTGAAACATATTTTTCATACTCCTCGACAGTTTCTTCAGGTGATGAAAATCGTTGACCGCGTTCTTCCTTTTTGAAAATAAATAAAAATCACAAGGTGACAGGTCGGGACTGTACACGGGATGGCTTATAAGGTCAACGTTGATCACCTTCAAAAACTCATTTGTCTGTCTGGCCGTGTGCAAGATCGTGGTGCAAGATGATACGACGTTTACGGTTATTTTTACGGAGCTTGTCAATAACTTCCGGCAAACAAATGGTCGTGTACCAATCACTAATCACGGTACAACGATTCTCCAAAGCAACCGTGGCTACTGTAAATCCATGTTTAGTCACCTGTTACTATGGCCCACACCAAATTTGACGCCCCTTCGTTGAATCTGGTAAGCATGGCATTGCACCAAGTGACGCGATCCGTTTTTTTGAGCCTTAGTCAAATTGTGTGGGATCCAGGGATCAACTAAGAACACAGCTTTTTCACACCCAAATGTTTATGTAGTATTGATTGTATTTGACTCTTGCCTATGAATAAAGATGCCAGAATCTCATGGTATGTCGTATGCCTGTCAGTTTTGATCATAAGGCGCACAGCATCGATGTTTTTTTTATTCACAAAAGTGGACGGGCGACCATCACGAAATTCGTCACTGACATTCACACGTTTGTATTCTGCAAACCAGCTATAAATAGTCGTCTTGCATGGTGCTTCATCGCTAAAAGCAGTTTGAAGCCGACCAAAGCTCCGCTGGGCTGTTACATTACACTTAAAGTCGTATAAAATCATACAACGAAAATTTTCATGAGTTAAATCCATGGTGATGTAGACAACCAATTTCTAAAATGACGCCACAATGTAAAAAAAAGTGACAGTCATATGAAACAAACTGTACTGTACAGGCAAAGAGTTCCATTTTCAAATGTTGTAATTACTTTTAATTATTGTTTATGTAAGTGGCCAGGTCCGGAAACTTATATTGCGCCCTATGTACAGTAATAAATACACATTCAACTACATCATCAGAAGTTCAGCAGACTAATTAACGTGGCTGGAAGGACAAATTGTCTAGACGTGTCAAATAACAGGTAATAAAATTAATTAAAATTTTATACTTTCATCTATAATACATCGTCCTCTCTTTAGTCTTTTATTATTTTATCGCATTGTTTGAGAAAAGCACTGTATAAGCCTCGGCGGGAATGAGGATTGCTTAACTAGCTGACGCTCGGCCTTGTCACACATTCACGTCAAGCAAGCAATCCCTTACTTCACTTCCTATTTACAAGTACAATTAGGTACTCATAAAAGCATTTCATTTTATCACTAGCAACGTGAACAGCAATTTTAAAAGTTACAAGTATCAGTTTAGAATCCAAAAATAACTCTTATGACAGGTTTTACTGCAACAATAAAGATGCTCTTGTGGGAGTTGCTCTGACAATCAATGTCACTAAAGCAAGCCATTGAAGACAAGCTTACTATAACAAAACCCAAGAGAAGCTCGTACGAGCTTACTTAGGTAACTATTCGTTAAAGCACTATACCAGCAACCGCAAACTTAGGTTTCTATAGTGCATCCAGTGTTCGGCAGTCACGTCTGCAACCGTTTGATAACCGTAGCACATGAGTTTTAAAGGAACAAAAAATGCAAGCGTAATACAATGCATGAAAATGGTACCAAACCTTTATTAATAACCTTGTGCCAGGCAGAATTTCCTCATCTCTTACTATAGAATTTCCTCTTCGTTTTTTTTTTAGTTATAGACAAAAGGAAATTTAGGTCTTTTATAAGGAGCCATTTCATTCAGTCATTTGGTAAGTAAATCAATTTTATGAATAAGCAATTTATTATTTTAATTATTATGGACAGGCGTGTAGCTTACCATCAGGTGCACGACTTCTTCGCCCCTTCACTATATAATTATATAAAAAATTATTCATTTTTTATTCGTTAAGGATTTTATTTTTTAACATTTTATTTTTATCTGTACATACTTATTCTTCAAAGACGTGCATTACAAAAAAATTAAAGAAACAAAGGCTCTAAACATTATACGGATTTTTTTTAGAAAATAGTAACATACGTATCGTGTCATTCGTAAGTATGAGTTGTCATCAATTCTCACAATGTTTCCCTTTATTGTAATTTATCTGAAGAAAAGGTTTGCTATCACTGCTTCTTTGTTTACAGTTTTTTCTAATTTAAAAAAAAACTAAATATTGGGACAAGGAGAACTGCAACAATAAGTCCGTAGCACTATCCAGAGCACCCAACCAATTTAAAAGAAAATGAGACCTCCTAAATCCACACTAATTGCTAGACCACCGAGCTCATCAAAAAAATTTGAACAGAATATTAACAGATTCAAATAATTCATATCCCTTGTGTGGCGAGTCTTAACGGGATTCCACGAGCCGGCACCGGTGGGTGAGGGTGCATACACAGGTTTTTAGTGGGTAGGCCTCCGAAGATCCATCGGGAGAGCTTATATCGCCGGATGGATCAACGGAGGTGAGTCCCACATAACCCCGCCATGTCATCGCCCGCGGCGGGGTATGCGTAACGCATTTTCCTGTGTATAAAAAGAATTGTGTAATAAGGCCGCATCTGCACCTCAAAATCAAACTTTTCAAGAGCATGGTTTTAAGATGGTTTTAATTCTACGAACGAAATTAAGTAATCGATAACTTTTTAGAGTTCTGTAAGAGTCGATACTACCTTAGCTCAAATTCATATTTTACTAGGTAATACAGTTCATTTTACTTGGGTCGAGTGACAAGGACACTGTCAATATTTCAGAATTAATTTTTTTACAAACGAAATTAAAACCGTTTGAAAAATATATATCGTATAGTACACGTGTTTTATTTAGTTCAGTTCAGTAAAGTACCTATTGAATACGGCGGTTTAAAATTTCGAGGTAAGTTTGTGTTTTTTTTTTTTCGTATCGTGAAATTTTTTATGAATCGTGTTTCACACAGTATAGTGTATGTCTTCAATTTTACTACATATTTTTTCTAAAGTCATTGATTCAACACTCACTGTTATGCGGATACCAAAGCCATTTGAGGTTATATAGACTTTTAAATGGAAAGTTATAAAATGTCATATATAACATAATTTGTTTCATGTACTTCGTACTATTTTTAATACATTCATTTATTTATTTAAACACTTTATTGTACCACAAAGTAACTTACAAATTTTCAGAAACAATTTAAATATTTATGTACAAAGGCGAGCTTATCCCATAAAGAGATTTCTTCCAACTAACATTTGAAAATCTGAGAGGAAAGTTGGTCTTTGAGGTGGCACTAAAAATAACTAGATAAGTAAAGAAATGGAATATACTATACTCAATAAATACACAGATAAATTTAATCAATCAAATGTACATACGAATACATATATATTAAGGAATGTTGATACATTAATACATACAAAGTTTATAATAAAATGAATGTACAAAATAAAACTTGTGATAATAAAATTTATGTGATAAAACGTTTATGACGTGTGTCTTTATTATACCTTGTCATCCAAATAATTACATAATTTTATATAGCGAAATTGGAAACTGAATATTTATATAAAAAAGTGAACAATTTCATCTGTTATCTTTATAGCGGAGAAATATAGCTGATGCATGTTTTCTGCTGAACATTGTACAGAATAAGATTGATTGTCCAGAGCCTCAGTAACATTATACCCAAAATTCCAGTTAAAAAGTTTCGTAAAAATAATTTGCTTCATGTTCCATTTAGTCGTAACAATTTTAGAATTAAGAGTTATCTACCAAGATCATTAACATCATTTAACAAACTCAATGATGACAATCGCATAGGTCTTTTCTGTAACAGCGTTCATAATATAAAAACTATTATGACTAATAACTTCTTATAAAGCGACTGATAGAGCGATTGTTGTGTTCTTATAGAAGTGTTAATTTGTGATATTTTCTTATTTTCATATGTGAAAGCTTCTAATTGGCAACTTATTAATCATATTTAAATCCATGTTATAAAAGTAGCTGTAAGCTCCCCTAATAAAATACAATAAAATAAAAATAAAGAGTTAGCCAGTCGAAAAGCTTCGCTGAGACCTGGCTTAAAATTAAAACCACTAAAGCGCGAGTCGCACCAGTCTATCTACGTCTAACACTAGAGGCTTAACGAAATTTACCGGTTTAATATTGTTCATTGCTAAATTTAAAGCTGTTTACGTAAATATAGAATTCATCAATCGAAAAGCAGAGTGATGCGCTGAGTCAAAGCATAAATTAAGTCAGTAATGTGCGCACCAAACCGAGTCGGTCTATCGGCGCAGAACAGTAGCGGCTTAACGCAATTTACCGGTTTAATCCAGATCGCGTGACAGTCACCGGCGCATTGTTTGCCCGAAGAAATGCACGTGGATTTTTGGGAGAAAAGTTTGATATTTTACGGGTAAATTCTATTGAGTACCTATACAATGAATTCACCTATTATTTGTTAACGTTTATTTCAAACGTAAATGTAGTAACGTGGTTTTAGTTTTATAGTTTCATCATTTGTGTCTTTACACGTTCGTTATGTAACTAGAAATCAGAAATTGATCGTGTGCAATTTTTTCTCTATATAATTATAATAATAATAACACGACAATCAGTCATAAGCATATTTCCAAAAAATAAAAGGTACAGGTTTCAGAAAAGTACTAATGAAAAAGATGAAGCCTCAGCACTACTGTTGCTTTCCAGATTCCACCTTTATACATGGACATCCGCTACTGACAATATCAGCTGTTATCGGAATCTAACCTGAAGGAAGATAACTTACCTAGAGTGTGAACGAATAATCTACTCAAATTTTAATTAATCATATGCATATTCAAATACAATCAGTTCCGAGAAGTTCCGGGATTTGAGGAAGGGAATGTCCGTACTATATATTTGATAAATTAACTCCCTTAATTCCGACCACTGATTTTTTATCAGACTTCACAACAATTACACATTTTAAATTTGAGGGACACGCTTAAAATAAATTTATTATTTGACGAGAATAGGAACATATATTTTGCAAGTAAAAGAACACTGAACAAACGTAACCGGAACAGGTTTCAACTTCTAACGTATATTTAAATTTATTTAGGCGACAAACTAAGGGAAAACTTAAAGCAATACAAAGAAACGATTTAATGCAGTTACAAATATCAATTTATACCAGCAACATTGTAATTTCTGTACGTTAAGTAGCCATTGCTTACACTTTTTTTTGAAAGTGTGCAATTACTGCATTATATCTATGATAATCTGTAACATTGATAACATTGGTTAAAAAGTGACCCTTAAACTTGTTATAACTAAAGCCCAATGTATATCACACTCGCTCGAATCGTATAATTGACACTGACACTACATTTACATTCGCACTCACATTTACTAATTTATTGGTAGGTCAACGACTTCTTGTCACAGTTTTTGTTGGCCGTGCAAGCAAACAAATATGATCTGACTTACATGTGAAAATTGTAATAAGCCCTTAAGTTTACAAACGATCGTACCTAACATGTGTTCATCGAGTATATAACCAGAAACAGAGACGAAATAAGGGCTATATATTCCTGGTAACACATTAGCGATACAGCTCTTATAAATATCAACTGTTGTTTGCACTGAAATATAGACAGGCCAAGTACAGACCTGTGTGTATGTCTCCGTATATTCTATATTTATTGAAATAAAGATAATATCTCTAACAATGCCGTGCTGTTCTATTCGGTGGTGTAGGAAAAACAGCAAAACAATCTAATTCCAAAACAAGCGGAATCACATTTCATCGGTAATTAAGTATTAAATATGTAATTTTGCAATTTTCGTCCATTATAGCAAAGCTCAAGTTAATTGGTCGATTTGAAGTGAAACAATAGACGACACCCGTCAATTGTTTCGAATTCGGGCTGGCCAATCGGAGCGCAGTTGTCACAGTAATGATATGGCAGAATAGTTTTCAAACAAATTAAATGACATTTCGTCTCTTTTTCTGGTTATGTACTCGAGCATGTGTTGCACTCACACATCGTTTATATCTCGAAATGTACCACATACGTTATGATGCATGCACAGGATAAGTGTTAATTTATATATATAACTTAGAATATAGACATTAAATTGTAAAGAATTTTGTTTTCCTTGTTTCAGTGTTGCCTTTGTAGGCTAACATAAGTTACGCAATATAGTTTCCCCGCTTTATTGTTACCACAACAACATTACTTGTCTAGATGAAATCCAATCTTGTTACACACATTTTCACAGCAAACAATGCGTAAGAAGGTCTTTGTAAATATTTTGTTAAGTACCAAAAATAAATTGCATTATTTATCTAATTTAAATTTCAAGGTTTCGTGTTATTTGTGTTTTAATATCTACAAATATAGATACGAAATTATTCATTTCCTCTTAAAAAGGTCTATAAATAGTTACATCATTAAATTTTTATTGAATTGATATTCAATTATTTTTATGTGAAAATACTCAACTAGTTTGTAATAATTATTAACACGAAGATCGAACACTCAGGAAAAAATTTATCACCCATATTGTATATTATTTCGTCACCCAGTTAGATACTTGGTAGCTGGTAGCTGTAAAGGTATCTAACTAGGTGACTACGGCTAAAAAGTCGTTGAAAAACGAAAATACAAATACGACGCAAGCACATAGAAAAATTCGTGCGGTCCGCTGGTTCGTTCCGTGATTTAAGTTATTATAGCGTCTACCACGGTATGCTAGAAGACGTCGGTTCGAATCCGGCCGGATCGAAGGAATCTTTGAATTAATAATTATTACTTACATCTTATCTAAAATTACAGGTACTATAATGAGAGCTGGAGTCTATGGAGGTGGAAACCTATATTACAGATCACCGGGCTCACTCTCTCTTAGTGTGTTAAGAACGTAAGTAACATCATTGTCAGTATCAGTAGAGCTCATAGAGTGAAAGAGTTTGCCCAGGGCAGTACTGCCACTTTACCTATTTCTGCCGCCAAGCAGTAATGTGGACTAACGCCCGCAGTAATCTGCGTTCCGGTTTTAAAATGTAAGTGTGCTGGTAAATTAC
>NW_020654810.1:5109587-5117829 GCF_003589595.1 Hyposmocoma kahamanoa | reverse complement strand
TACTATATTTGTGTATATAAAAGTATGTATTCTGAGACCCACCCACCTAACAACGTAACAAAGTTTTAGTCTATAGCAGTCTCCTTATAGGAGCGGTCATTAATTCTTGTAAGATGTTTACTAGCCTGTTTCCATTAGAGCGACTCGTGCCCGATGTGCCCCTAATTGAATTTCTCATATGGACTGCAGAATACATACCTACAGTATCACAGTCTATAATATTAACTGCCCCCGATACATACGTATATTTTTGTATTTCGCACTCATGATGTAATAAAGCCGCTTTTGCACATTTGCACACACACACACACACACACGTTATAGTTAGCATAGTCTCTTGCATACATAAGTATGTGCTATTCGATGTATATTTTATAGAATCTTCCTTTTGTTACAATAAATTAATATCATTATTAGTAACGGACAAACTAATGTATTATATTTAGTAGCAGTAGAGCTCCTTGGGAAAGTTCGTCCAGGGAAGTAACGCCACGTTACCTGTTTCTGCCGCCAAGCCATGTGAACATTACTGCATTCCGGTTCGGAAGGGTAAGATCACAGGTGAAATTACAGGCACATGGGACTAGTCAACTTATGTCTCAGGGTAACGGGCGTAGTGGCAGTGCCTCTCAGATAGTTGCGATTTAAAGCTCTGAGTGGTACTGCAACTGTTATGGACAGGTGTGTAGCTTACCTATTCCTTCTATTTCTACAGAATGTCCCTTTACCATGGTGGCCTTAAACTCAGCTGTGTCGACCGTGTCACTAGTAGCCACCATTATATCCCCAAGCGTGCAGGTGTTATGGCACGTAGGGCACGAAGTAAGAAGGGCAATCATTTACATCGCACTGCACAAACAAGTAGTCTAGTTACTATGAATTTTTTCATCAATAAAATACCAGTTAAACTGTTAGAATTCTTGTTTATCCAAATTAACCGAGATGGCAAATGGGGTTTTTTATTTATTCATTCATTTCGAACACCAACAGATTACACAGAAAGAATAAGATTAAAAGAGAACATTGGTAAGGCACAGCTCTTACGTGTAAGCCAATTACGGGTATCCACATCACTCAATATATACCCAGGTACAACAATAATAGTAAAATAAAAATAACTTTAAATATTAATAATCCAATTATTCATTAATGTACTAAATTTTAAGGTAAACAATCGATTATAAGATCGGAATAAATAGTCGATTGATATAAATATGACAGTGCAATTGTATTAATTAAATATTTTGTGAAAGATAAAAGAAATAATAATGAAAATAAACCGTTAAGCTGTAGGAACACGCAATTTGCATTTAAATTTAAAGCAAGAATCATTAAAATAGTGTGATAAGAACGACACATTCTACACAAAGGCGAATTCAGAAGTATATTTGTACGACAAGGTGAGACATACAAAAGTTTTGTAATTCTGTGTCTGGGATAATTAAATGGAACACAGATTTTTATACGTTCTTGGATTTGGTCACAACTAATGATTCCATTCACAACCTTGTTTTTTTTAGAATGAATTGCCTACACAACACGTATACAGAGTATAGCTAAAAAATACAATCAAAACTTAAAAAACATACACATCGTACTTACAGGCTACCACAGCATGCTAGTAGTATCAAAGCGGATTTTATTATAACATCTAGGTTTACACTTTCAAATTCATAGAGCAAAGGGTTACAACATTGATACAATTAATATAATTTTATTTTAATATTATTTTCACTTTTATTTTTAATTTTTTAAAACATGAATATTTTTATTTTAGTTTTGAGCTGAGCAGGGAATCAATAAAAATTTCCAAATCACGTAGCCTATGATACGGATTACAGGTATAAGTTTTAACAAGGGATCTTTGGAAGGTAGAAGGTCCGGTGTATTCAGCAGCCTACGGGCTGAAAATAATGGTAGACGGCTAGAGTATACATCAGGAATATTACGTCCCCTTGGATTTATTGCCTAAAAAGTTGTTAGTTTCACGTGCTTGCTGCGTTTTAGTAACCTAGTGCCATTCCCTATCTGTGATTAAGACAGTAAAATTGGCAGTTCACGGAATTCGGGTCCCTACCTACTTCAATGTTGTATTTGTTGGAATTGTTAATGTGAGATGTCGTTGTCAATGGAGATAGTGGAAACACCCGCATTTAATCGATTTAATTTTCGACACGGCCTTTGGTATTTCTACAAACACATAGGGTACGTACGGCATATTGGACTGGCAACTAAATTGGACCACCCTAATACCTCAAAAAGTATTTTTTTAATTGCTTGATTGGCATAACCTAGCCATATACCTCTAACTTGATTGCATATTGGGTATGTTTTTGTTGAGTTGTTAACCGTCTGTTTTATTTTGAAAAATCTTTATTGTTATTTTTCCACAGATTCGTCCTAAGAGTGTAATTAACTGAAAGGTAAGCATAAAGTGTTTGTAATTTACAGCATACAAGTGTAATATATCTACAATCAACTTTCGTGTAACGGTTGCCGGCATTTATGGGTTATATTTATTTATTTATTTATTTATTAGATTTGTTTTTATAACATAATCATACCGTTGGTTAAAATGGACCAACGGTTTGAAATGAATGGATGTTAAAATGGTCTTGAACAATTCAGATAGCAGCCTTGGATTCAATGACAAAGATAATGAATGTGCTACATGCAAAAGAAATCACCATTATAAAATGCTCCCAAAGTTGAGTGGACACAGTGTGTGCGGTTCCATATTTGGAATCAAGAACCGTGTCCTCAAAATGCTGACATTTGCGATGATTGTCTTATGTGAAGAGTTTAAATTAATAGTTTTGTTACCTAGACTAATTATTATATATGTTATATTATTTTTTGCATTCTATTTTTTTATTTGTTTCACCTCAAAGCCTATTGAAGTCCAATTCAGCGACCCAGTGGTCCAAATTACAGAACCAGTCGGTTATATTAGCACAAAGCTTGGATCTCACATTTTGTTGATTTTTTAGATGTCTATGTATAATAATTATGTTGATTAATGCTTAATAAATACAAAGTCTAATAATTGTTGTTTCATTTCATACAATACATGTTTGTAACAATCTGAAAACTATTTAAAACGCATTTGAAAACAAAATGGACCAAATTACCAAATTTTTCCGTATTAATAAAGTGACAATAATTATTAATACAAAGATCGAACAGAAAGAAAAATTCCTTCGAGTCTAGGGCATGCAAATCGGTTACCCGTCCATTTTGAAACCCGGTTTTCAGCTAACAAAAACCCGGGTTTTTTAGGATTTTCGGTTTTCTCTTAAAAGTATTAAAATGTAAATTTGTAACTCGTAATATCATCGTACCGTGACTAATAATGATAAATAAACGCTCACTTTTATTATCACTATTAATCGCGATTTATGCTGGGAACTTGGGAACCTTTTTTTTTTTTTTTTTTTTGACTACAATGCAACGACAGCCCCCGCAAGATGGGTGCAAGTAACCTTTGGGTAGCGAAGGGCGAGTGAAGTGCGCCTGCGCAAGCGGTATAGCAACAACAACTTTTAAAAAATCTTTGCAATTTGATTTTCCCTTCCTTTTTTTTAAAGCTTTTTTTTGACCCGCAGGTCATTCCAGAAACAAAACGTGGTTAATGAAATTAAGCAGTAATTATATTTGTATGTTCGATTTTGAAGGTATGTGTATAAACGAGGGAAACCAGTAAACGCCGTTGGTTTTTTTAAATAAATTAATAAATAAAATATAAAGGTAAAAGGATCTAGTTCAAGTTTACGCAAAAATGGAAATTTACGCTTTCAAGTCGTTTGTGTTACCATTAGGCTACCGCCAATTAAGTTTTGAACCCAATTAAAAATCTTGACAGAGTCTGCTATGAGAGGGGTACACTTCGCCAAGGGTGTTTTGGCGCTGGCAAGCAGCGTACAAACTTGAGGTAAGCCGCTGGCACGAGTAGCTGTGCGCGCAATTATCTGGGACTTCATGATCTTTAAACCTTACTATCGTCTCTCGAAGCACTCTCATTCCATTTCAGAGGTTGACTTCACTTATTAATACTTCGCGATTTATAGACAGATAGCAGCCAAACCTGTAGCCCATACACATATTTTACAGGAATTAATAGATTTAGGCGTTACTTTGCGGAAGTCCATTTTTATATTTTATAGGAGCAGCAGTAGCAATAGAGCTTCTTGTGAAAGAGTCCATCCAGGAAAGTACTGCAACTTTATCTATTCTTGAAATTACAGCAGATGGGGCTTGTCAACCTGCGTGTCAGGGTGACAGTGCCCCTCAGACCTTTGCGATTTAAAGCTTTTTGTAGCTGTAGAGCTCCTTGTGAAAGAGTTCGTCCATAGAAGTACTGCCACATTACCGATTTCTGTCGCCAAGCATTAATCTGAGCATTACTACGTTCCGGTTTCGAGGGTAAGGGTGTTGGTGAAATTACGAGCACATGAGAATCGTCAACTTATGCCTCTTGGTGATGGGCGCAGTCGCAGTGCCCCTAAATCTTTGTGATTTAAGGCACTGAGTGGCAATGCAACTGTTACGGACAGGCGTGTCGCTTATCGCAGCGCAGCAGGCGCATGTCTTTTTCGTCATGTCATTTGGTATCATAAAAAAGCTCTGAACGGCACTATAACTGTTTTGGACAGGCGTGTCACTTACCACCAGGCGTAGTTAACGCTCTCCCAACAGAGCTACGGAACGAACCAGCAGACCAAGTAAGTGCTTGTTGCAGATCTCTCTTTTTTATTTTTATGACGTTTTGCCGTAGCGCCATTTATAAGAAATGTATGAAATTATATTTATTTATTTTACATGTTTGCAATATAACCCCTTAAAAACCAATGCGAATGAAATCTTCAAGGTTATTTTTGCGGTACAGAAAGTTGTACGTTAATAGAAACCAAACACATAGTAATAGCAACTGGCGTTCAGCCAAATCAAGTTGAAGGCAAGAGGTGCATACCGACTTTGCGGACTCGGCCTCGGAACTACATTTGAAGTGTGACCGGGAAAATAAGTGGGTAAATGAAATAACCGTTACGAACGAATGAAGCGAAATTATTTAAGATATATATCTTGTAAGGATTTTAGTAGTTTGAGAGAAGCACCAAAGATTTAATGATTGCCTACACTCATGTTATTGGTTTAATTTTTTAAGTTGAATTAACAGAAAAGTACAATAATTTCTTGAGAATGCAAAACCGGATATAAAGTTGTAAAAGTCCCAAGGAGTAATTTTTACTACAGAGCGTTTTAAAGACAAGTAGGCATAATTAGGCATTAAAAACAATCTTAAACTAAATATGTTAAATAAAAAACAAATGACAGAGGGACTTAATTGTCTTTTACCATTGTGTGATTTGTAACATTCTAAAACATCTAAATTCCAAGATATGGTCTTCGTATCAGGGGGTTTATTTATTTATTTATTTATTTATTTATTGCATATCACACATGAAGCTTACAGATAGTACTTACAATATAGGGCAGTTAATATGTGACGCCCTGCAAGGGCACAGCAACTGTGGAAGACAGTCTCACATTGTCATTATTAATACAGCAATTTAATTAATTTATATACAATACAATTTATACGTTATGAGTTATAAATAAAATATTAGAACTAAATAATCATTTTATCAAATCGTCAAACGATAAACATCTTTCTAATTGTATTAAATAACATATGTCAATTAAACATTATAGGTAATTAGAATCTTTAATTAATTATTAAAGACATACAAAGACAACATATAGTCATTGTAGCAAATCGTCAAAAAATTCTTTTAAATTATAATAGCATTTACGAATAAGGAATATTTTTAATACTTTGCAAAACTCTGTAAATTTTTGGAGATTTTTAATACTATTAGGGATATGATTATAAATTTTTATTAACACTGCCACTGGGTCTACCCAACTCGATCGCATTAAAAAGACAATGTCAATATGAATCATGTTAGATCCAAGGAATTTCTCTTTGTGTTTGATCTTTGTATAAAATAGTTGTAACAAAATATAGTCATAGGTCTTAACCAATTTAAAATTGGAAGAAATTCGGATCTAAATAGCGTATATTTATTTTTTCAAATAGACTAACGTTTCCCTTTACAGGTGTTTGTTTTAAAAAAATACGCTTTAGATTCAAATAAATAATTTCATTTCCAATCGCAAACCAATCACAAAAACCTAAGAACTCAACAAATACAATTTGTAAAACCTATACCAGTTGTTTTGAAAGGTTATGAAAGTGTAAATGACGCTGAATAACTTTAACATGAAATTGCATTTTTATTTATAAAAAAAATAAAAAATAGAAATCTGTAAATAAATCATAATAAAGATAGGATCGCAATAACGCGGAATAAAGAACAATAAGGGGAAATATTTACCCGTTAGTAGCACATCAGTGGCTGAAATTCGGCTCTTTGCATCTTGCGATATCACGGTCCAAAGTCCAAAGTGATATCAGAAAGTTGAGTATTTTTTAGGTGGAATATTTTATCTATCTCAGGTACTATAAGGACAATAGATTTATTATAACTTTTAGTGAGTATATATATATATATATTTATTATTTTGTGATATCTTTTGGAGCTACTCGAGACGCGTCAGACAAATACTATGATTAAAATGTAGCGAGTTTCAAAAAGGTAGGGTCTGAAAAACAGCTTAAGCCGAGACTCTATCCTTTTTATCTACACAGTATCTATAAGTGATGTTATTTGCGACTAAATTGTTTTGTAAATGTAGATAAATAAAGTTCTTTATTATTATTATTATTATATTGACTGTCAATGATATACACAAGTGACATTCATAGTGATCTACGCATCAGGTGCATTAAGTAGATACGAATCATAATAAGTAGTCCAGGGGGTCCAGTACGAGCTCTTAGAGCAATCCTAATTAAGCCTGTAAGATGGATTGCCTGTCAAATTCGTACTATGACCTCACAAAAACAATTCAATGTTCATGCAGTTTACATTCCCCATTCGAAATTCTTTCGCCTTTTTTTTCATCCATGACGTGCTATTTGCCTTGCAAATGGCGGTCTCAGCCGTCAAAATAAGCAATTCAAACATAGTTACTCTGTGACAAACTTTTTTTTAAGGCGCGAATTTATCACAGTTTCTAAGAAATTTCGTGAAATTTTTATTATATTTTTTATTTTCAATATTATTTGTTGTCTGTTTGAGCTAAATTGCCGATTTTCAATAATTAAATAGGTTTTTTGAATAGTTTATATAGGTAGTTCGTGTTTGCAATCTGTAAAGTAAGTATTGTTGATAAGTTTTATAATTGGTATAAATTAAGTAATAATCGTTGTATGAACGTAATTGCATTTTAATCATTTTAGTGACAATTTTTCTAACAGACAATGGCAGATGAGAATGAACTCTTTAATTTTCTTTAATTAGATGCCAATTTCAATAATAATTTAATTCGGAATCGTCGACGCTGCACACGGGAATTAAATAATCCATTTAATTTAGACGATGACCAGTTCATTAAACAATATCGACTGATCCCAGTCATGCCAGGTTCTCAGTGTGAAGAGCTTAAGCCGTTTTTAACGCAGCCAACAAAATCGTCAGATTTGTCGGTAGAGACTGAGGTAAGTATTTACCTAAAGTTTATTTAAGCACTGTTGATATTGTTCATTAGAGTAATTTCATTTATCTGATTGCTCTGTCTTTGGTTTTAACAGCTTTATCCTTTTACGCTCATGGTTCGTACCAGAGGCCTACGAGCGAGCTACGGGCCTTGTGTATAGAACAGTCAACTGTATCAAATGTTCTTGCTCAAGTAACGTCTGCAATAAATACTTCTTATATGCGAAATAAGTACATTAAATTGCCATTGTCGGCCGAAGAACGTAGGCACAATAAATTGCAGTTCGTATTATTATTTATTAATGGTTAATATTATTTTATTTAAGAAAGTACGAGGAAAATAATAATTGTTTCATAATTTCAGATTTTACAGCAATTTTGGGATGTCCAGTGTTATCGGCTGTATAGACGGCACTTACATTGCCATTGTACGCCCAAAAGATGATGAGGAAAGGCTTTTTTGTCGTAAAAATTATCACTCGTTGAATGTACAACTAGTAAGTTGAGTTATTTTCAAATTTAACACATACTAATCCAGTAACAGGTTAGGGTACGAATAGCAATAAGTTATTGTGAATCAAATGTGAGTGTGACATGTTGTGATTGTTTTATTCATTACA
>NW_020654810.1:5081495-5109577 GCF_003589595.1 Hyposmocoma kahamanoa | reverse complement strand
TATATTATTATTTTAATTCTTGTATTCAAATTGTTTTATTGCGGACCAGCATGGTAATCGGAGAAAACATTCTATAAACGGCAAGAGATACAGTCCAGAAAAAATAACAAGTCCTCCTTAATCACAGTGGTAACGATATCTTGCGCAGACGCCGACACCCCGTCAAAGAGCGCGTCCACCTTGAGCATAAAGTGCAACATGACGCCACTGGTGCCGGTCGAAGGACCGCTCAAAGGCAGCTCCTGTGAACAATTCTGCGCTTTGCTACATGCTAGATATCTGCATTACACTCGAAACAGGTAATATCTATCACTTGCTTAATTTCCACAAAGTAATGCCAAACTGTGGCTGAAGGTTTTGAGTAATCAAGTTAAAAGCTCGGTCCACATCAATTGTTGTAAAGTAGGAATTAAATCGTTGTTATGGAAATATCTAATACTCTAGAATTTTATTGGACCATTTTTATCACACTTCATAATTATAATATACACGCACTAGAACCAAAAAATGAAATCCCCTACCTACATTAGCTAGCTTACATTGTCATTGGAATTCCATAAAACAAGAAGCGTTACTCGTATTCCATATCTACTGTTGTCTGCCGATTAAACATTTGATTTATGTCCCCGCATCCGATCGGGCCAAATAAAAAACTCCAAACCATTGAATCTAATGCATGTTAGATGAGCTACATTTACTGAAAACCGATAGCATTTAAACGAATATTGTGTCATAAGACTTTGAGCCTTGGAAATAATATTTATGGTTCTTGCATTATGGATTCCAACTTCGGGGTGATGCCGCCGCTATTAATATAATATTGGTCCTGCGAAAACGTGATGTTGGGGTAATTTACAATCTGTTCCCCGGCGTGTTTTTGAGAGATAAGTTAAAAGAAATGAATATTCTTTCTCTACCGTCACAGTAACCCTGTAGCAAGGGTGCCATGGACACACACATAGGTAGACAATTCTTTCATAAAGAGCTCTAATGCTACTAAAGCTGTTTAATTACAAAGAGTTTCTTACCCAATCTTCTCAGTGTAATCTACTATTATATAATTTTTTATTATAAAATGACGGCACGAACAAGTCGTGCGCTTGATATTAAGCGTGTAGCCTATCCATGACAATTAGAGTGCCACTCAGAGCATTAAATTGCAAAGATCGAGAGCACTACCACTGCGCCCGTCACCCTGATACGTAAGTTGACAAGTCCAATGTGCCTGTAATTTCACCAGTACCCTTACCTTCAAAACCGGAACACAGTAATGCTGACATTACTACTTGGCGGCAGAAATAGGTAAGGTGGCATTACCCTGGACGAATTCTTTCAGAAGGACCTCTACTGCTAATAAATTAAGCAAAATTAAATTATGTAATACATTTTATATTCATTAGTCAATAATATCTGGTCCGTCCCAAAAGTATCGAACATTTTTCAGGAAAAATACTTTTATTGAACTTATCGGTACCATACATTAGTACTCTTCAAAATAACACCCTTCAGCATCGATGCACTTTTGTAGGCGAGTTTTCCATGCCCGGAAGGCCCCCTGGAAGACGTCAACGGGTAGGTCCTTCAGCGCCCTCGTCGTAGCTTCTTGGATGTCCTTAATTGTGCCCCAATGCTTGCCTTTGAGCTTCGACTTGATGCTGGGAAACAAGAAGAAGTCTGCCGGGGCGACGTCAGGACTGTAGGGAGGCTGCGGGACCAGCGGGCTTCGTCGGTCACCTCTTCCCTTCCGTCACGGAACATCTTGTGCCACTTCCTGACCGAGGATTCGGACAAGGCTTTGTCCTTGAAGGCCTGTTTAATCATCTCGTTGGTTTCCACGTATTTTTGCCGAGTAGAACACAAAATTTCACTGCGTACCTCTGTTCTAACGGATCCGTCATCGCGCTACTTTTAAAAACTTCGACGAGGTGTCGTTTAGAGCTCTACGCGAACGCACGTCCTGCCGCTCCAGGTGCTCGGAGCCAACTGGGACCGGTCGCGCTGTATCGGCTAGATCCCCCCACCACTTTCTGTTGCCAAGCGGAGCGCTTCCCGCCGTTCGGCAACACTCCCAAAAAAAATGTTCGATACTTTTGGGACACCAAAAAGTATGGTTACTAGTAGCAGATACACGCCAATCCTCCGCCTCAATTCCTTAATTCAGTACCAGAGGAGTTCCCAGAATTTGGTCTAAGTGGCGAACCCATACAAAGACGTTATCCATTTGCAGCTCGTAGCGGAGCCGTCCGAGGTACTACGCCAAACTCCCGTCTACGGTAGTGTAGCTACGAGCCTGCACTCGATCTCCTGGTTTGAGTACCCTAGTTAGATTTTCATATTCTGGATTGTGGAAATGTGGAGGTTTCCTCACCATTGCATGTAGCCTGATACGCACTTGCCAGTTAAATATAAGGTCATAAGGCGTCACTCCCGAAGGTACCGTGGTGTTTCTAAGTCTCCCGTGTGGTGGCTTGTGCACGTTCACCTTTCTTTAAATTAAACGAAATCATCGCCAAAATGTAATACTCGTAAAATAAACAAAATTAAATCATGTAATACATTTTATATTCATCAGCCAATAATAGAATGAGACAACAATACTTAGTAACGGATTACAACATATGACGAATGAGTAGTAGAGATTTTTCAATGTAACGATATCAAACATAATTTGCTTACCTATGAGATAAAGATGTGTGTAAATTTGATATTTAAGATCGTAGTGCCTAAGGCAAACAATATGCTTCTAGTAGGTTTCATAAAGCGGTGAAGGGATACATCTTTTTGGTACATAAACAGGGCGATATCTCAGAACATAAGATTATATAGCTTCATTATGACGGCTCATCCCGCCTTCCGAGTATAGATATCATAGCAAAGGAGAGTAAAGAGTTTTTTAGTGGTGGTCTAGTAGCAGTAGAGCTCCTTGGAAAAGAGTTCGTCCATGAAAATACTGTCTTAACCTTACCGATTTCTGCCGCCAAGCAGTAATTTGAGCATTACTATGTTCCAGTTTTGAAGGATAAGAATGCGGGTGAAATTACAGACACATGGGACTTGTCAACCTATGTCTCAGGATGACGGGCGCAGTGGCAGTATCACTCAGGTCTTTGCGATTGTAACCTCTGAGCGGCATTGCAACTGTTATGGACAGCTCTGTCGCTTAACACCAGGCGCACGACTAGTTCATACCATGGTACCATAAAAATGGTAGTTGTTTCGATAATTTAATAATACTTACCTAATTAGCCGCTCACGCGATACATGCAGCCGTAGACGCATACCACATCTGGAGGTGCCGGTGAAGATTTTATACCGATTTATCGGATATCGAAGTTATAACAAGTAAAAGAACTAATATTAATTGCTATTTCGGTAACTACTCTAGCAAACCATAAAGTTTTTAATGCCTGGGTCTGTCATTTAAAAAAAATAAACAACTTCAAAAATACGTCACGACAATCGTGTGTGTTATTGTTTGGGCTGGTGATTTCGGTGTTTATTTATTGAAAACATACCGTAAGTAGCGTCTTTTAAGTTTACCCTGAATATAAATGTTTATAAACTATACTTTAAGGAGTAATTTCATGGTAAACGTTAGAACCACTCAAACGGAATATTATCATATTTATCCAAGTACACCATTGACTTACAATTATATGGACGTCGGGTCCGCGCTAAAAAGTGTCCGCACTTGTAAGGCGCTAAAATCGTATACAGAGCGCGACACTCCGCTTTAGTCTTCATTTGTTCTACGGACAGCGCGATACTGCGATGACATAACAATTTAAATTTCGAATAGGTTGACTTGGGACATTTTTTTCGTGGTTTTTGTATTAGACCCGTCGTCCATTTATTTGTAAGTCAATGAAGTACACCAAAAATTTCATTAGTCCTTTTTAAGTGCATGATTTGCTGTATTACTGCATTTTATTTGAGATGTTTTTGTTGGTAGTACGGAGGGTATTTATTTATTTATTTATTTTTTTATAATATCCAAAGACCAAGACCGCTTAATTGTAGCAAGACCAATAACTAAAATTGACCTTGCAAGATTTGAGCACGAACAAGACTTAGTTTTAGGGACTCTTACTTCTCACGTTAAACGTTCTTCTAACGTTAAACTCAGGCTTTAATTAATGAATGTGCCGGACATTCACAACAATTGCCTAGTCTCAAACTAGGGAATTCCCTATACTATGTGCACCAGAATAACGGAATTCACTCTGGGGCACTTCCCAGAACACCCAGACTACAAAAGTTCATTTACCAAATACCATACATCCAGTGTCCACGGTGTAAACCGTTGGGCCACCGAGGTCGTCAAGACATAGGCGTTAGGTGTTGGTTTTACGCATATGATTTCAAACCGATATTGATAGACATTGCCTAGTGTAGGTATCAAAACGATTTCTTCTAACAATAAAATTAGTTGATATAACACGAAAAGCTATTTCATCGATTATTATATTTTGAAGTACGTAATTTTTTTCTCACATAAAATAATGTGTCAGTGTACCGGTCTTAAAAGTTTAGCAAAATCAAAAAGTACTAACGAAGTTAGCGATAATTCTCAACATAAATCAATGGGCGAGTGTGTGGTGCATCGCTCCCTCGATCGGGTCATCATACTTTGTATCCATGACGCAAGCTAACTAGTATTATTTATATATCTTATTAGCGGTTAAGCTTAATATTATAATTAACCAATGTGATCGTAAAATCATTATAAAAGTGAGGTTTTCATCATTTTCATTCAAAACACACCAACTCCATTGCTTTGTTCTAAAATCTGAACCGACCCTCATTGTCACTTTGTTCCGGATAATAGAATAAGTTAATTGATAAGTAACAATAGTTAATTGCAAAGGTTGTGATACTCTTGCAGCGAGACTGAGATAAAGATTGAGACTGAGTGTGCAATTAAAAAAAATGTAAAGTGTTTATTTACGTTCACTTAAACTTAGTTTACAACAAGTTTGCTGGGGAACTCCATTTAAGCAAAATAATTGCTTGTGCTAGGAGACCCCGCTCTTCCATGATAGGGTTCTACGTGATCAGGTAAGTTACGACTAGTTAAGTTACTGGATCTTTATAATTAATTAAATTAAAATTACAGAGAGGACAACACCATTTATGTGTGAGTGTGTGTGTGCGTTTTTGTGTGCGTGTGTGTGTGTGTGTGTGTGTGTGTGTGTGTGTGTGTGTGTGTGTTGTGTGTGTGGGTGTGTGGGTGTGTGTGTGTGTGTGTGTGTGTGTGTGTGTACGTGAGAGTGTGTTGCATAACTTTAGGTAAATTTGCAAAATATATAGGAGTACATTTTAACTATTGTGTAAGATGTTCACAAGGAATTCAGTCCGTTCATATTTTAAATACGAGGATCAAGACCAAGACTGGGCTATGTCTCGCCAGGGTCTTGTATCAGGCATCACTATGCGGATCCAATTTAAAAATTAAATTAACAATTATCCACATAAATAAAAGAAGATAGACAAAATGGCTATTGTAATGCAATTTGTGAAAGTAAAATTAATTATCCTAACTAAATAAGAATATAAATCAAGTTTAATATATATGTCAATTTTAAACAGCATTTATTTAGGATTAGAAGGCGCAATTTTAAAAAAGGCGAAAAAATTAAACTATGAGTCATATCAAAACATATTTTTAATCCTGTATTTTCAATCAAAGTTATGCTTCATAACAGCTCAAATACTTTTAGTACACTAGGGCTTTTATACACAGATAAACAAACTACAATGTGCTGAGTAATAAACAAATTTTTCTATGTTTATAATTAACTATTAATTCATAATTAATTTATTTGTGAAAACAAATGTTATACTATTATAGAAGTTAACATATATGCCATACACTAAGCATTCAAACCATTGTACAGTACATAATTTGTGGTTTTACTTCAATCAATATGCTTACACATCCTATAATCACTTTTTTCATGCCGCTCATAAGCACACAGTTAAGAATACATTTGTGTACATTTTATAGCATTTACATTAAGGAATTATTAGCTATTAAGTATTAGCTAGATTTTAACACATTCAAAAATACAAGAAGCCGTTAGAATAACACTTAACTGCTCAAGTTCCTTGTCAACCGTCAATAAACCCCCGCTCATCGTGTATGGGCTTTTTATATTCAAGCACAACAGTGTTGCCATGGGCACCGTAATTACGGTAGCACCGTACTCAGCACAAATCTACCACCTACCGGCAACGCATGACAACGGTGACAAAATCTACAGTTATCTGCAGGAGTTGAATTTTTTGTAGTAAAACACAGTTAAGAAGGTGTGAAATCGATGTATGCGGTTAAATTAATAATAACCCGCTCCATAATAAGGAATCTATTTACTGAAAATTGTATTTAACTGTCGTTGATTTATAAAAATGATTTTTATAATGATTTTTTTTTTGTTAATCCGGGGGAATCTGCTTACAGATACCCCGGCCCCGCGGGGGCAGAGCCGGGGTTATGTGGGACTGGGCTGAACCCTGAAGGAAGCAGCCCTACCGCACTAAACCCCCGGAATGTTCCTCCTCTCCAGCGGCTCCCCTCCCCGAGAAGGGAGACACATCGGTCCCCCGACTCCGAATGTGAGGCTCGTCGAACTCCAAACGAGCCTTCCATCCCGGGCCCCTTTATGCTGGGCAGCGAACTCCCCCGAGTCCGCTACCCAGGGGCCATGGGGGGGGCCAGGACAGCATCCACTCAACTGTGAAGTTCAGTGGCTGCTCCCACAGCCCCCGCGGCGGATCTGATGACAGGCTCCGCCGCAACACCTAACGCGCTTCCGCGTGGACTCTCCGAAGAGAGTCCCTTGGAGCGCCCACCAGGCACGCCCACAACGGGCCAACCGCCCACATTCGGCGGCGGAGGATAGGACGAGCGGCACACAACGACACACCGACACGTCTCTTCCCCCGCGGCCCCGCCGCCACTGCATCATTGAAAGCGGTGCAGCCCCGCCAGGATCGCGGAGGACAGGGCGAGCGGCAACGACACACCGACACGTCACTCCCCCCACGACCCTCCTCCTCGCGCATCCGCGCGGTCCCGCTGGCCAGACGAGCCCCGCGCGGAACGCCCTCCTCCTCGGGCCAGCCTACCACCATCGGCCGGCCCCGTGGGTTCCTCTTAGCTTCACCGTGGGATGAAATCGACCACGGCTACTAGAGCCCCCGCCACGTCAAGGCGGGAACCCCTTCGGGGGGAAATGATCAAATTTAGGCTAACTTTACTAAGGTACTTATAACCTCTCCTAATTTTTGTAAAAGTTCAGTTAATTTGTTTTTTTTTTTCTTATTATAATTCTAATTTTCCTTTAGAACGAAAAGTAAATTATGCATTTATAATTGTTTTTTTGCCTAAATAGAAGATAAAGTATGTTAGTTCACTCTCATAAAAGGTTATTCCTGAAAAGTTACACTATTGAAAGTGAACGTGTTTTTTTCCTGACCCGATCTACGTAATTTCTAAGGATCTACTCGCATTTTTTTAGTGGAATCACCATCGACCAGATTTTGGACATGGCAACACGCCGGCGCCGCTGAGTCGTTATCGCGTGGTGTTTTTCTTAAACGCACGACCACGTGTTACTTACTAATTATTATATATTTGTAGGTTTATTATGATATTGATTACCAAATCATTACTTAACTTACGCAACTACCTAACACATTATTAAAGTCAAACAAAATGTTAAAGCAATCAAACTATTATAATTAAAATTTAACGTCGAACTTATAAACCGTATTGCAAAACGCAAATATTAGCCGACCACTAGCGAAATCAATTTCATTGAATATCCAGTGTAGCCAATTTATATAAGTGCTCTATAGTTAACGTAAAAATTGAAATTCTGTTCGAAACCTACGTCATAATAATCACTGTTAATTACTATCATTACAAAAATGTTTTAATCTTTTAACCTATCACCTACTGTTTTGAAATCGAAAGACCTTGAGCCTAAAGCGTTTTTTTTTTATATCATCGCCGAATCGGGAGTAGCAATGACAACCCGATAATAATAATAACGCACACACTCAACATAGCCCCACACTAGGGAAAGCCTAGACAACCACAAATTACACTCAAACGAGAGAAATAAATGTTGGCCATACAAATATTTCTCCCGGCCCGGGAATCGAACCAGGGACCTCTGCGTGGCAGTTCGGCCACGGAAGCTATTCGTGCGATATAGGTTACAAGTGTAAGCGGTTGCATAACAAAGCGAAAACTTTGAAATGTATGTTTTTTTATAACATCGCAGACGTTTTGTTATGCAATACGAGTCTAGTAGTGTAGGTTTAAGCAGAGAACAAAAAAGTAACGAGAATGGACACTCCCCGCCCCTCCCTAGATTTAGATACCGCACCACGCCCCGCACATTGACGATCATATTGACTGAACGACAACAAGGCTCTCGGCGAGCCGTTTTCGCGCTAAGATGGCTTTGATATTTGAATATAGTTTTGTAGAGGAGTCTCTACCGTGGGATGAGATTACGTAGCTCTAGCCAAGTGAAAACTCCAAATCGTTGAAGAAAGATTTACTTTCATCTTGTATAACACCAATACATTTTCACCCTATATGCGGAACGTCCGGGCAGTTGTTCCCAAGAAGGGCATCGACTCCTGGAGGTCGTTCCGCGAGATGATAAATTTCACCCTATATGAGCGTACGCAATATCAGAAGGTCCGGGTAGCGTATATGGCTTCCCGTATACAGTACATCCCCCAAGGAGAGACGAGTTCGGTACGCTTTTCTAAGGGTCTATATAACTGAAATACCGTACACAGTATGTCCCCTCGAAGTGACGAATTAGATACGCCTTTCCAGCTACCACATAAGTTTAAGCGATTGAAAAACCGTATCTGGTCTGGACGAATTAGGTACGGGTTTTCATAAGAAACACTTGTAAAAAGCGTCTCTTATTCGTCACGTCGAGTAATTCGAGAATCAAAAACTCAAAGGTCATACATAGTTCAAACGATATTGTCTCTTATTGTTTTATGTAAACTCTACCAATAAACGCCTCCGAAATAGACAACTCTACGTTCGAATTAGTTGCATGTTTGGCGATATTGGCATGTTTCTAAATAGTTCAGAAATAATAATCTCAATAACAACTGATTTTGCGCGAGTGCAGTGCCACAGGTTATTTCGATTTTGCATGTATTTTTATGTAATTCGCGGCATAATTTCTAATTCATATCGTTTGTATTTGAGTTAAGATTATTTAAAATGGATGAATAACGATTTACAGGTCTAGTTAGTAAACTTGTGACTGATTTTCAATTATTGAAGTATGAAGGAATGAATGACGAGAATTTCAAAGTGAGTTGAGAATTTCAAAACTTACCATCACTTACTTAATTTCTGTAGTATATTTTGTAATGGAAACATTTAATAGATAACATTTAATTTTTGTCTTCGAAAAATTCTTTAAATAAATTTATCTTGTATTTGATAAAAAGTGTTTAAATATATAGATATTGATAATATTGATAATGATTAATTTTGTAATTGTATTTCTTTTAACTATTACTACTTATTTATTAAAAATACAAAAATTCTATATTATAGCAGATATTTTGTTTGAGTGACGTGACGAATCAGAGACGCTTTCTTACGAGCGTTTCTTACGAAAAGCCGTACCTAATTCATCCCCTAGAGGACGTATAAAAATATGGGTTTTTAATGGCTTAAACTTACACGGTAGATGGAAAGGCGTATCTAATTCGTCGCTTTGAGGGGACATACTGGGTACGGTATTTCAGTTGTTTAGCCCCTTAGAAAAGCGTACCTACCTCGTCTCTCCTTGGGGGACGTACTGTATACGGAAAGCCATATACGCGTCCGGGTAGCAGTTCCCAAGAAGGGCCTCAACTCCTAGTTAGCCTAACTGGGGGCCCACCATAACCTCTTAAAACAATATTACTTCAACCTTACATTGATTTTTCGTACTATGACGCGATTAAAGTAAGCCTATTATAATGTTACAACTATGATGTTTTATTGGCAGCTTTGAGACTATTGAATCACTCAGTTCGTACTATGACGCGACTTAACATTAAAGTAATATTGTTCTTATGTCAAATTTAGCAATCTTAAAATAGTTACTCGGATGCAATGGAAACAATATTATTTTCGAATTTATTGTCTAAATGTTGATTTGTAATGTTTGAAAGTTCAGTTGAACTCATTTATTTACATATCACTTCAATATTTTGTTTATTTTTTTTATTTAATAATACACACGCCAGCACATCAAGCTACACATTGACATATCTTGTTCCGTTGCACTGGAGGCGATTTTCGAACACAAATGTGTAATCTGATGTGCCTTTGTCCGTACATATCATGACACCGCCATCTATATGCTCCTTGGCGACACAGTTGACACCCATCAGGAATTTGTTTAGTGCCCAAACAACTGCGAGTGCTTCTTTCTTCGTAGTCGAATAATTACGCTCAGCAGAGGTAAGCAATCTACTCGCGTATTCCACGGGATGCTCTTTTTCTTTCTCCCCCTGGACGATAACAGCCCCTATGACGTAGCTGCTGGCGTCGGTCTTTAACATAAACGGCTGGGTGTCGTCAGCTTGTTGTAGAACCTGAGCGGTAGTTAATCAGCGTTTTCGTTCTCTATATGCCTGATCTTGTTCGGTACCCCAAATCCAGGAAGTGTTCTTCTTAGTGAGCTTCGTTAAAGGTTGGTGCTATGGATGAGAAATTCTCAATGAAGCGGCGGTACCAAGACATACTTAAAAAGATACGAGATGTTGTAGGTTCCTTGGAGTTGGCATCTCTGAAATGACTTTGGTTTTATCAGGGTCTGTCATTAGACCATCGGGAGTTATAAGATGTCCTAGATATTTTATGGACATTTCTCTGTGTTTACGGTTGGATTATATTCTCTTAATTTCTTAAAAACATCTCTCAAGTCAGCTAGATATTCTTCAAACGAGGCCGAAAAAATAATGATGTCGTGTAGATAGGCCAGCATCTTAACGTGATCCACCGTTACTCGAAATCTGTCTATTAGACATTGGAAAGTATTAAAAATGCTTTCACAAGGAGCGTTACTAGGAGCGCTACATCTAAGATTAAAACCATAAATTGTAATAAAGACTGTAGTACCGTTGAATGTAAACTGTTTTGTGCATCTAAAATATAAATATATATTACGGACAAAAAATAACTCAGATGAAACTTATAGCAAAATAATTAAAAGATATTGGTTGGAATAGCAATAAATAGTACAATTACCATTACGCGAGTCAATATCGGCCTCTGTCAATTAACTGCCGTACCTTTAGGCAAATTTTGGAAGACAACGTATTTTCTGTTTATCACTTCGTTTCTTGAGCTGTGTAACTCGTGTTAAGGCGAGCCTAGACTTTACGAGGTGAGGTGTGAAGGACTGCTCCTCGACCGTCCCGCAACCCGCGCCCTGAAAATCAATTTGAATAAAATAAAAACAGAAGAAAAATTGACACAGATACGATGTCGATAAGCGCCCGATGGCGACTGACGGGGCGACTGGTGGCGCGGCGCGTCATTAAAGCGCTGGGCAATTGTCAAATTTTGGGATAAATATCTATAGGGCTTCAGATGGAAACCAAAATTTTGGAGGTTCTCTGTAGTACTTAAAGAGAAATATCTCCACATAAAAATTATGTGCAAAGTTAGACTTTTATATTAGCCCGTTTTCAAGATTTTATATGATTAGATTAAGTACATCCTATCGTGTAACAAATTAGCACATTCTTTAGACAATATCCTTAGGTGTATCGTATATTTCTCGTTAGATCGTTATTTAATAGTAAACACCTAAATAAACTTCTTCTCCTCCGCTGCGGTGACCCGTCTTAATCCTCTATGCCGAAAAGTTGTCATTATGCAGATGTAACTTTGTTACACCAACAAAGGTGCGAAATATGCATTTTTAGATAAAAAACGTAATGTTGATATTTCTACTCCTCCTTTTTTAAGTCGGTTAAAATAAAGCGCTTTAAAATGTCCAAAAGATCGAATCACTGTCTCTTAAGATGCAGGTTCGCCTAATTTGAAAGACCGTACATTGCTGGCTGCCCGGATCCACAATTGTGCCATCTTTACCGAAAATAGACTGTTTCTAAATGTTCATCCAAACCGGCTTCTTCCTTTAATATGCCAATCTTAGAGGTGGAAAATTCTCTTCCAATTTGAACGGGACCGCTACTAAGCTGCCTCGTTTCCAACAAAAAAAGAACTATCGAAATCGGTTCACATATATCGAAATAATCTCGTGACACACACAGAAAGTTTATATTACGCGTTTAGTAGCAGTAGAGCTCCTTGTGATAGAGTTCGTCCAGGGAAGTACTGCCACCTTACCTATTCGTCCCGATTTGCTTGGGAACTTATGTTTTAGGGTGACGGGCGTAATGGCTGTGCCGAGTGCTGTGTGCCGAGTGCAGTGCTGTGAGATCTTTACGATTTAAAGCTCTGAATGGCACTGCAACTGTTATAGACAGGCGTGTCGCTTACCACTAGGCGCACGACTTGTTCGTCTCGTCACTTGGTATTATAAAAAAATTACAAGGGAGAATCTTTTTTTGAAGTCAGTTAATAAAATTAGAAGTTATACATATACCTTAATCACCAGGTAGAGCATCGAACGTACTGCCGCATTACATAGACATAGGAAAATATATCTACCCACTGCTTTTTAAGAACCGATATTGAATCTTAAATCTCCAAACTGTCCTCCAAATATAGAAAGCAAATATTATTAAAGGATGTCTCTGTTGGAATAATACAAACAGCAATGCATAACATTAAGGCCTTCCTTTACAAATATCAGTTTTGTTTCATCATATAAAACACTAACTTTATAGTATGAACGGGCAAGCCTTCGGTCATAAAAAATACTGCTTTAGTGCTGTTTATTTACATAGTCTGAGAAAATGCATTTGCAGCGCATTCGCTAGATCTGTACGCACCACAAACCACATAAATACTAGTAACGCAGCCAAAGTATTTCAGAAGGGGAACTTCTAAAGGTTGTTCATGCAAGATATAAAGGAATTATGGTTATACTTGGATACAAATTATATTAGGTATATGGATAAAAATATACTACGCAGCACTCGCTACTAAAAAAGGAGGAGGTTATACGTTCGGCTGTATGTATGTTTTCCCATTTCTCCGTAAATTATTGACCGATTTTTAAAATTCTTTTTTGTTTGAAAGGTGAGTGCCGGTGGAGGTCCCATCATATCAGAATCTGATGAGGAGATCCCATGGAAATGGACGAAAATGCTCAAATTTTATAGGCATGTCATGTACTCACCAATTTCTCCGTCAATTGTGGACCGATTTTGAAAATTCTTTTTTTAATTGAAATTGAAAATACTCCCGATGATACTGTTTCGGGTTGCTTTCAGCTATCACAAATTAAAAAAATATTTTCCGCAAATAAATGTCGACTTTTCCCTTGACACAATTCATGTCATCAACACATCACCGTCACCATGACAACCAGAAAAAAAACCATAAAATGAAAAAAAAACAGAGGAATCCGTAACAGTCCCATTGTCACCGAGAAGTCAGAATCTGGTGGGGGGGGGATCCCTTGGGAATCGAAAAAAGCCAATAAGTAAACTTTTGGGGTCGTTTTTTCTTTTTCAATGAAAAAGTTGCAATTATATATAATGTTTTATATCCATTTACTTTTGCATTGGAGTTGCATTGGAGCCTCCCCGCCAACTGTTACAATTCTTCCCTATACGCCTGGTGCACGTTGGACAACAATCGGCGAATGCCTTACGCCATTGGCAACGCCTTTCACTATGATTACAAGCACTATGGTATATGCCATCGATACGATAACAAGAAGTCGTGCATTGAAATTCTAAATTTAAATTTAGTACCAGACGCTATTGCAACTAAGCGTGTGTATTATTATCACTTGTAACCAGTAAATAAATAGTTAGATTCTAGTTAGATTTAAGTTAGATTAATGATGTTTGTTTTGTTGTAGTCCTTTTGCTCAAAATTATGTTCCGACAATATTCGACAGAGAACACAGGCGGAGACTGAAAAACAGCACTATGCTGAGACTTCGTCATTTTCATCACTCATAGCTCATAATTTGTTAGTACGTAATATCGTGTGATGTTCTATGTGTATGTGTGGGTATGTTTGATGAATTAAGTCCTATTTAATTTTAAATTCATTTAAGCCTAGCGGACTTTACGAATTGTTCTGTGCGCTTGTTTCTTTGTTTTTGGTTTTTAACGACTTTTTTCCGTAGCGTACGATGGAAGTTTATGTAAGTTTTTTCTTCACTCAGCCAGGTACCTTTAGAGCTACCAGCAGCTGACTAGAGATGTTGCTTTAATAATTGTAATTTTAAAGTTATTTTAATGTCGCGATGTTTGACCACCATGATATTCAATTATTTTTGTTAAATTACTCCACTAGTTTGTAATAATTATTAATAGAGATCGAACACTAAAACAATTTCTTAGTTTCGAACCGGCCGGATCGAGGGATTTTTTTTGTAATATTTGGTTTACCAACAGCTATTATTACATTGTGTCTTATTTCCGAGACAATAATTTGTGGCTTTAAATTTAATAAATTACTTACAGCTAGTTAAATTTTAATTAGTTTTGCATTAAATTACAGCTAAACATCTCATGCAAAAAAATGGCTAAGGAATTTATAACATTGAACTATATCTCAATATCAAATATCATATCAAATACTAATAACTACCTACGTTTATACAAAAAAGACTATTTTATTTTATTTATATATTTTTTAAAAACAAAGGCAAACTATCTGCATGTAGGTACGTACAAATATTCACTATTTATATTATATAAGTTACAAATCCTGTATATGGGTGAGTGCGAACCAATTTTTCTAAGAGGTGGGCAAAGTGGTTGGATAAAGTATCGGGAGTATCTATGAGGCACTCTAAGGGTCGTATTCCAGAACTCTACTCAATACTCAAGTCAGGACTTGAGTGTTGCAGTGAGCACTGAAAATCATACTCAAGTCCTTGCCATTAGCGTCGTATTTCCAGTGCTTGAAATCATACTCAAGTCTGCTCAAGTCCTGACTTGAGCTTTGAGTAGAGTTCTGGAATACGGTCCTCAATCTTATTTCGCTTCATTTTTTCTTAGTCTTCGATCATTGTATTAATATAGTACAAACTAGTGGAGTAATTTCACGAAAATAACTGAATATCATGGTGGTCAAAAATGTGACATTCAATAAACATAAAAATTAAACATTCTTTTATTCGACCTTTTCTTTGATTATAATTGTTATTTTTTCTTTCATGCCCGTGCACATTTTATACTTTTACGTGTCTCATTGTTCTTAGTTATTGCTGACTCCTCTATCTCACCAGAATTTAGCGTCAGAAATTTTCTTACATATGAAAGAAACGTACTTGAATTTGAACAGATCGACGAGAAAAATACTTAAGAATATAAATAAAAAAGTAAATGTCTAAGGTACCATTACCGCTTTACGACACCTGTAAATATTTTCATAACGACCAAAGAAAGCGATATAGTCAAATTAAAAAAAAAACAAAATATAAGTAAGACGGAATAATCTTAATGAATACGACCAACAGCTTTTTTAAATAACTGCTAAATAACACTTTGCGAAGCCGTTTCAGCACTAATTGCGTACAAGGAAACTTGCTAACAAAGCGAAGGTTCTACTTGCGGCGATAAGCGCGTCCATTAAAAATAAGACTGATACACATACAGATATTGAAGACGAAGAACAAAATACAATACATTCTACGACTTTCTATGCAGAACAGACACGACGTTTGCTGCAGTAGCGGTAGAAAGCAAGAGTTCATTGTGAAAGAGTTCTTGTCGAACGCATTAAGCCCTTGCCAGGAGACGAAGCGGGTAGAGGTGCTGCGGGGCTTAAATATACGGTTTTCGGTCATTCTCGGACTAGTGTTTCCGCCTAACTAATTTCCGTGGCGATTTTTATTATTTAAATATTACGTTTATTATCGTGTAATTATGAATTGTTATTTGTTATGCCAGGCTACACAGCTGTTGTTTGACGCGAGTGCTTGTTTGTATTGATAAAGTGGAGGAAACTAAGATTGAGCCACAAGGGAAGCGAGTGCAAAACAACAAAGCGAAACACACAACTTTTCACCTCACTACAACGAGGAAAATGGTAGATTAAAGAAAAACAATTGAACTATAAAACATCAGTCTTTTTTAATAAAAAGAAAAGTTTAACTTTGGATGCTTTCTAAATTTGCACCTCATCAATTTTTATTCTTGCTTGTACTTGTAATTTTGTGAGATAAGTCGCACCCCTCATGGAAGAATGGCATAAGTAAAGTTAAATCAAAAATGTTTATTGCTCCATTAGATACAGAAAAATATAACCCAGATCCTCTCCAATTCTTTTTCAGTTCTTCGAACACAGCGAGCACGTTTACTGTGCTAAAGACCAGACGGGTAATGTCGTTCAGATGATCAAAATGCCACTAGTTTTCATCTAGCAAGAAAGTTCGAGCAACCCAGAGCACTTATATGTTCGACAATCTTCAAAACATCTTTGTGTACTTCGGATTTTATTATTTGAGGTCAGAAGCAGACGGTTAAAGGTTACAAGCAAGCCAGCAGAACGAAAAACACTACTCTGCTAAAAACGTTTCGGATTACGATAAAATACGCTAATAATCACCCTTGTATTGTAAATGTGGAAAATCATTGATTTTTTGTTTTCTGATTCAATATTTTATTGTCCTGGCTTTAAATGAATATGCATCAGGTACATATTCCAAGACTAACCTGCCTCCATGGCCGAACGGTTACCATGCTGGACTGCCACGCAGAGGTTTCGGGTTCGATTCCCGGGAGTCGGGAGAAATATTTGTTTGACATACATTTATTTCTCTCATGAGTTTGGCTGTAGTTTGTGGTTGTCTATGGGTGTGTTTCCATGGCACCCGCGATGCAGAGTTTCCCTAGAGCGAGGCTGTTAAAAAAACATCCCAAACCATTTAATGTTTTTACTTACTTGGACGACCTTTGGTATAATAAAGTCACATGTACGTCAATAGTGCTTTTGTCACGTGAAAGTCATAAAAATAACACAAATTTCATGTGAAACTTTAAAACTCGCCTATTTTTAACCGATTTCAAAATAGGAGGAGTTCCTCAATGCGCCTGTAGTTTTTTATTTGTGTGTCACGCGATTACTCCGGAACTTGTGAACCGATTTTGATGATTCTTTTTTTTTGTTGGAAAGAGAGTACCTCAGTATTGGTCCCATTTCAATTTGAAGAAAATACTGCACCTCTGAGGGTGGCAAACTAGGGGATGAATCCGGTTTCGCGCAGTTTCCGGTAACCGATTTCAATAAAACTTGGCAAATACGAGTAGATGTGATTCCACTAACTTTTGAGGTCGTTTTTTTCACAAAAAGTTACAATTAAGTTGTCGACTAATTTCGTTTAAAGAATCTTTATTCCTCTCTTCTAAAAAGTTGTCATTTTGGAGATGTAACCTTATTACACCAAGGGTACGTTATTATTACAAGACACCGAACTTTCCTTGGGTTAGAATTATTACCTGACAGCACTGTACCGGTACAAGATTAATAAAGCGGACGCGCTTGGAGCGCCAGATACGCCCTAGTCTTTTTTAAATCATCATCCTGATGAATTAGGTACATTTGAGATAGGTCGCTATTGTAGAATCGATATATTACCCCAATAATGGTCTTGAGAAAGAAAAGGCTCAGTTCAAAGGCAAAGTTCTTTTCGTACCCGGATTGTTAAGTTCCGTTATATATATTTGCTTGTATATTAGGTGCATTCACTTTAATCAAAGTATTATTAATATAAAAATAATAATATAAAAAACAATCAAAATGACTTCAAATTATAATACGATTGAAATTAAATTAAGTTGAACAATGAAAGAAATGTTAGGCTTCTTAGTACGTCCGCACACGCCGACCGTCCTAGCAAAAGTGCGTCACGATACTCCGGAGGAGAGATGATTTCATTTCTCACATAATCCGTTCATCTTTTATGTGGTTTTCCTTTCTTCCTAACCCACAATTTCGTCTTTCGGGCGTCTTAGGACACACGGTGTCACTAATGTGCAACTGTGTTTTCATTCACCATTTTGAAATTTATAAAAATTAATATAAAATCTTTATGGACACCCTGTGACCCTGAGACGTGTTAAATAAACAAATACTCTTCAGTTCAGTCGTCTAAAATGCATTTTTATGAATATTTTGTAATAATGACTTCATTTCATTCCTACTTCCTACCTGTCATGTCCTTCCTTCCAGCACTTGCCTTTACGAAATTATATCATAAAATACTTGAATAAACCTAACCAGGCTGACCACCATATCCTGAAACTATTAAATAGTATCGATTCCTGCCAGTCCTATTCCACCTGCTCCTTTGCTTACTTTAAAATACATAAAATGACAAAGTAAAACTTGGCGCATTATTTCCTGATATGTAAAAATGAAAACCAATAAATCGTTTATTGAATTGGCGACTTCGAGTACGAGACGAATGTCCCGAAAAACATTGATTTTTGTTTTGAATCTCCTCCGGCTTGCTTATATTCGCACCCCTCATGGAAGAATGGCATAAGTGGACTTAGGTCAAAAATGTTTATTGCTCCATTACATACATGTGTACCAAATTTTATTAAGTTTCGCAAGTTTTTATTCTTCACGCACACACTCATAGCCCCGCACTAGGAAAACTCTGGATCGCGGGCGCCATGGACACACACATAGACAACCACAAATTATACCTAAACTCACAAGAGAAATAATTGTAGGCCATACAAATATTTCTCCAGGCCCAGAAATCGAACCCGGGACCTCTGCGTGGCAGATCAACTTGGTAACCGTTAGGCTATGGAGGCAGTTAATATTAATAGCAATTTGTATGGAATGCGTTCGCTAACGTATTTTCTTATTGAATGTTATGCGGAGTTATTTCATGAATAGGACTGAAAATAACAAATTTATTTGCCAAGTTTAATTGAAATCAGTTCCCGAAAAGTGCGTGAAATCGGATTCATCCCCTAGTTTGTCACCCTTAGAGGTGAAATACTTTCTTCAAATTTAAACGGGACCAATAATGACGTACCCTCTTTCCAACAAAAAAGAACCATCAAATTCGGTTCACAAATAATCGGAATAATAAGGTAACTAAAAAAAAATATAGTAGAATTGAGAACCTCCACCTTTTTTAAAGTCGGTTAAAAGAGTAATTTTTGTATGAATAAAGAGTCCTCCAAAATGTTGAACCTTCATGATTATTCCAAATAAATATTTAAATTTAACCTATGTTCTAGAACCTATTCGAATGCATGCAGTAGAACGTTCTATTTAAAATGGAATTCGGGCAAGATTCAATTTCCATTAAACATAGAATTCCCTGTAACCAACCCTCGTTATCAAATCGGCAAGGATAAACTGTGGAGTAATAATCGTTCGGGCCCGCCACATAAATTTACATTAATTATACATGTCGATGAATTTTTCCTTGACATTTTTATAACAACGCTCTCATGGGTTATATAAACTTAGGACACCAAGTTTTGCTTTTAAAAATACAAAAACGAAACGCGGTTTTTAACCGCCCTTTTATGGGGAGCCAGTTTCTTTACAGTGCCTAAGAGTGTTGTTGAATTAAATCACCCCGGAATTTACTGGAACTAAAATTATAATAATAAACAGAGAAGACTCCAAGACCAGAAAATTTAATTTTATCATTGCTATAAAATACTTTTTATGTGAGTGACGGGACGGACAAGTCGTGCGCCTGGCGATAAGCGACACGCCTGTCCATGTTGCACTGCCACTCAGAGCGTTAACCTATTGATCGCCTCTGACAAAAAGTAGTTTCGTTCCTACTAGTGATGTGACATGTGATTTTGACATGTGACCTTATATTAATTCAATTAAAGTCAAAGAAGAAGATAACTGAACATAAAATGCAACAATGAATCCATATTTAACCTTTTTATACCCGCGCCAAATAGTGTAGCACATATACCCGCGCGAGGTGTTTGAGACCGAAAGTTCGAGGGCCATTTTAGTAGGTTGTTTATATTGATATTTGTTATTGTAAATTAAGTTTAATATTAAAAGGAAATGTGTAAAATTGTATCAAGAAAAGTTTTATACAAAATATTTTTTTTATTAGAGATAAGCAGTATTTTATTACAGTGAATTCATAAAAGCCACAAAAATTTTAACAAAAATATACTTTTTATAGTATCAAAATAAAAAAAACTGGAATGTCAAAGAATAATAGTACATCAAATTTTAAAAACCATAAATTAAATAGTATGTTGCATACAATTTTTTTTATATATCTTGCTCAAAAATGCTCCTTACTGTCATCGATGGAGCACTTTTAGTCCACTTATTTTGACTACCTTTGCCTAGGCAATAGATTAGAAACTTCTTCTCACTCTCAGAACTAACTCTGTGCTGTTTATTTTTTAGCAGTGAGCCTAAAGCTCTAACGTTTTCAGATTTCAGAAGCTTTTAATTTAAAACAAAACACAAAGCTTTAAATTCAACTCCATGTCACTGTCAAGCCGATTAAATTTCCGAAATGTAGAGCCTAACGAGTGGTTTCCCCTGAAATTAGATTACAAAATCTCATTAGTAATTAGATAGTATCTTAAATGTATCCTTCCTGACTCCCTGTAGTTAAAAGAGAACGTGGCAAAGTTAAGTTGAAACGTCTTGAATTTTGCAAAGAGCTTCAAGCACAAATTCTCCAATCAAATTAATAAAATACACAACCAAGGTACCTCGAAAAGGTTAAGAAAGGGATATCCATTATTAGAACGTTATCTGACCTTCCAGTGGAATTTCATTATGGATACAAACTTTTATTTCGTACCTTTTACAAAAGACTCGAAATTTAATGGAGAAATATGAACGGATCTTTAAAATTTGTTACGTTAAAGGCATTATGAACAATATTGATTTCTTTTTTGTTCCCTTTTACACTTTGTGTAAAAGATATTTTAAATGATCACGCTTGAGTACAACTAAGAGGTCAAAAAGCTGTGAGAGCTCAGTGGGAGTACGTTAACTTTTCAGTTGAAATTTTAACAGTTTCCATTTGAATTTGAAGAAAACATTCCACCTCTAAGGGTGGCATAGTAGGGGATGAATCCGGTTTCGAGAACTTTGTGATAACCGATTCCAATAAAACTTGGCAAATAGATGTTTTTTGTTGAATTTTGTTTTACTGTCGTGATACTCGTATGTTTTTTTGTAAAATAACTTCACTAGTTTCTTATAATTATTAATACAAAGATCGAACACAAAGAAAAATTCCGTCGACCTGACAAAACATGAACCTGCGACGACGCTGCACTGTAGTGTCGCTCTACCAATTGAGCTACAGGTCGAGTCAGCAATTCGACGACATTTTTCTATGTCTGTTATAGATTATATTCTGTTAGGTCGAAGGAATTTTTATAAGTGTTCTATCGTTGTATATAGTTGTAATAATTATAGCAAAGTAATGGTGTAATTTCACAAATAACGCATAACGCAACGTACTCGTAGCCCCGCTCTAGGGAAACCCTGTGTCGCAGGTGCCATGGACCACAGATAACCATAAATTACACCCAAGCTCAGGAGAGAAATAAATGTAGGCCGTACATATATTTCTCTCGGCCTGGGAATCGAACCCAGGACCTCTGCGTTACAGTCCAGCATGGTAACCGTTCGGCCACGGAGGCAGTTAATAGAAAGAAAGAAAGAAAAGTAGTTTATTTGGTAACCTTATGACAAAATATATATAACAGAATGATAACAAAAATAAAATAATCTTAAGATAAAACACAAAATAAAATAATTACATTTAAAAATTATCAAAATGGTCTCCACTCAGCACTTTGTAACAAGACGTGTGGAAACACCTCGTTACGCTGGTTTTCAGTAAAGCCGAATAAATAACAAGGATGATGTCGCTTCGTCCAAGCAGATAAAAATAATTAAAAAAATAAAAAATATAATAAATTTCACTAGGCGTAAATGAAACCTTAAATGCAAATCAAAAAAGTAAAAAAGCACGCTATAAAAATGAGTGTACGTGTAGAGTAGGTTGGATGTAATAAAATCAAAACTGATTGCGTGTGCATTGTGTTCCCATGTATTTGTGGTTGGTATATTAAAGTCAGTAGTAAAATATAATATAATTAAATATCGTGGTGGCCAAACATCGTGACATTCAATAAACTTAAAAGTAACAATTGTCAAAGCGACATATCTAGTCAACTGGAGGTAGCTGTAAAGGCACCTGGCAGAGTGAAGTAATAGATTTTCACAGACAGATGGCGCTACGGTAAAAAAGACGTTAAAAAACCAAAACAAAGATCCGACAACAAACACAGAAAAATTCGTATGATCCGCTGGTTCGTTCCGTGGCTTAGATGGCGTCTGACACGGTTTGCTAGGAGAAGTTGGTTAGAATTGATTTCTAAGCGTTCGATCTTTGTATTAATAATTACTTTTTTATTAATTATTTTTTAATTTAATATTATTATATTAAGTTTTATAATTAAATTTATTTTTAAAGTTAAATAATATATTTTTTATTAATTTATTTTCTACCAGCTGTTTAATTGTAAACGACTTTGGTCCTCTGTTGAGTGACCTCATTACGAATGTTTTCCTTTAGAGAAACTTGGATCATGGCGAGATTTAGCTGGTGGAATAGCCGTATTGTGGGTGTCCACGTCTGGGCTCCTATATAAGTATGGATCAATCAAATTATAATCCACATTCATTTGTAGGGTACATAATAAATGTTGATGATAAAATTGAACCACAAGCAAAATAATAATAATAACGTTATTCATAGCCATTACAAATACGATAGTAATTACTTATGTATTGATTGCTGACCAGACACACAACATTCAGACCCCACAAAAGGATTTAACCTGTATTAGCGGATAGTTACTGTTGCCGCTACGGCGGGCAAGCATCAATCGCATTTTTAACAACAAATGGCTTACGAGTAAACTAAAAGGAACACTGTAGTCCCAAAACCAGTACAATAAAAGTCGTTTGAGACGCAGAAAAGAATAAAATATGAGAATAACGTTCAAATAGTAAAGTTCATAATTTAAAGATGAATTAAACTATGTTAGATAACTAAGGAGCGGTGTGTATCAAGAAATTGAAGAGTAAGTGTTAACACTTACTCTTCAATTTCTTGATTTCTCGGTGTGTATCAAGAAATTGAAGAGTAAGTGTTAACACTTACTCTTCAATTTCTTGATACACACCGCTCGTGATTTAATTCGACAATGACTGTATGTAGAGATGGGAAAAACTGCTTACTTTTTAAACGTTAAAGCGTTGTGTTTATTAAAGAAGCGTGCATTTTTAAACGCTTTTTAGTTTGAAGCCTACAAAATCGTTTAGAAAAACGTTTAAGCGCATAGGCTTTTATATTAAAAGAGCTTGCAACGTTGTGTGGAGCGAAAAGCAAGAGTAGATCACTAAAAGTTTTAAGATAAGTAAGTTTATTTTTAAAGCACGAGTTTTATTTTTATTTATAAAATTATTATTCACATTGATGAATTAAATTGTTTAGGCCATAGATGGCGAGACTTGAAACATAATAAGCACGTTGTTAACACTTACGCTTAAATTGAAAGGTGTGCTTATTTTAAAAAGTAAACTTTTTTTAAGTGATTTTCGTTTAAACACCCACCTCTAAACGTATGTACGTTAAATATATGAATAATAATGTATATTCAACAAAAGCAACAATTATTATTATATATTAATAATATATAATAATAATTGTTGCTTTTAGATGCATACAAGGTTTTAATATTAGGAGAGTCGGATACCAAACAAAGTTTAGATGAAAGTACACAACCTAAGTGGTTGATTATTGAAATAAATTTGTGAAATTAAATTAACAGCGACTCTGTGGCATCGTAATCATGGCATTTTAACAAAGTATACAATCATAATAATAAGTATCAATTATTTCTTGACTTCGTAACGGAAAAGAGAGTATTATATGTATTTTACTATTAATGTTGCACGTGTGGGTCACACGGAACACGGAAGTGCCCTCCAGCTGAGGCAGTCCTATGTTGCCTAAAAGTATGCAAAATAATATTAAACAATTCAATGTACCAGTGTACAGGATATATCATAATGGTGGATGTCATTATTTCATTAGATTAGATAAATAATAAATAATAATTATAAAATAATGTATGCATCAATAAAATAGGCTTTATATTTCATCGACTTACAAATAAATGGACGACGGGTCTAATACAAAAACCACGAAAGAAATGTCCCAAGTCAACCTATTTAAACGTAGTGACATGTAAAGGAATATGAAAAAGCTAGAACGTTGAATTTAAATTGTAATGTCATCGCAGTACTGTCTAATTTTGCTTGCTTCGCTGTCAGTCGAACAAACGAAGACTAAAGCGCGAATGACGCTCTGTATAGGATTTTAACGCCCTAAAAGTTCGGACACTTTTTAGCGCGGACCCGACGTCCATATAATTGTAAGTCAATGTTATATTTCATAAAATCGTCAACTGATTAGAAGAAATAAATTATCTACAAGCCACCTACGCAATTATTTCGTAAAGATCTTATGGCACTGCCACTGCGTCTGTCACCCTTAGACATAATTTGACAAGTCCCATGTGCCTGTAATTCAGTAATGTCAGCATTACTGCGTTCCGGTATTGAAGGGTTTAGGTTTGTAATGAATTTACGGGCACATGGGAATTGTCAACTTATGTTTCAGATCTCTGCGATTTAAAGCTCTGAGGATAATGCAACTGTTATGGACAAGCGTGTAGCTTTCCATCAACTGCACGACTTGTTCGTCCCGTCACTTGATATTATAAAAAAGTCCGACAAAAGAAGTTTATTATTGAACAAATACTGCGCTTATTATCGTAAAAATCGAATTAACACACATGACATACAAGATCACGCACTCACATGCACCCAGTTTCACATGCACACACAACACACACACACACACACACACATACACACACACACACACACACGCACACACACACACACACACACAAACGCGCGCGCGCGCGCGCGCGCGCGCGCACACACACTCACACGCATGCATTGGTTATTGTTTTTCAAATAAGTATTTCGCATTGTTATTTTTTGTATATTACTCCCTTTTAACTTAATTCTCGTTGCTTTAAACCGCATTGTTATTCGGTTAATCTTACCAGCTTTGCTTCCCACGAGACAGGCACAGCCTAGTGTGGGGATCCTACTTCAATGTAATTGTCATGTAACATGTAATTGTCAATTGTAAGTTACAGTAAATGAATTTTATTATTTTATTATTATTATTATTATCATAACATTGGAACAAACGTCAAAGTAGTAAATGCCTAATGCATTCTCACATTCTGGTCAGACTATCCTTTAACAAGAAATAATGAACCCCGCACCTCGAAGATAATAAAAGGTCCTTACAGAGCGGCAATGTCACTTCTTATACGAACAAAAAGATTGTGATCAACCCCATAGTTCATCACCATTCCCTATATCGACGGACATTTGTCCGTTACTACATGATATCACCACGTCAACCAACCTTCAAAGACCTTCAGGCAATATTAACGTATCTATACTCTCCCCATTAAACGTTGTGAATCTGAAAGGTCAAGTTATATAAGTCGGGGTATTAGGTGTAGGCTTAAAGAGGACAGACTGAGCGCTCATATGAAATTATATTGGACCCTTTTGTTAGGAAATTGTGGCCATTTTTCGTGGTTAGCCTCTAGGAAATAGTTATGTCGATATTTTTTTGAGAGGCCAGTTTATCAAATTGATGGGTTCGGTACCCTTCCGGCATCCATAGGAAGATAAGGAAGCTACGATAAATGTTTCCCATGTTATAAATACACAAGTAGCAAGCTACAAAATGTCATACGTTTAATTTTGTTAAAACAACCATGTCGCAAAGTTTAATGATAGTGGTATATTTTGAGAAATATCACTGAATTATCATTTTTTAACCGACTTCAAAAAAGGAGGAGGTTCTCAATTAGTCCGTATTTTTTGTGCATATGACGCGACTACTCCCAAATTTAATTTTGTGAACAAATTTCGATTTTTTTTGCTAGAAAAGGGGTAGTGGTTAGGAAGTAGTGATTATATGGTAGTGGTAGCCCCATACAAAATTTGAAAAAAATATTCCACTTGTAAGGGTGGCAAATGAGGGGTGAATATAGTTTATTAAATTTCACCCACTTTCCGTTAACCGATTTCAATAAAACTTGGCATATATATGTAATTCCAATGAAAATAATACTAAAATTAAACATTTTGTAAATAGCACAACAGAAGAAAATATATTCCTAGATTTTTTTTACTTTGCCACTTTGACAAATGGCATATACTAAAAAGTAAAGCGGGCGTGATAGCTTAATGGTTTGACCAATCGCCTTTTTTTAAAAATTCACTATGAACTTTTCGGTGAAGAAAAACATTTTGAGGAAACCTGCACCAACATAAGAATTTAATGAAATGTGAAGTTTCCAATCCACATTGGATCCGTGTGGGAACTACAGCCCAAGCACTCCCATTATGAGAGGTCTGTGTCCAGCAGTGAGACTACATATAGGCTATTACTATTCCATTCAAAAGTAGAGCCGTAGCAGCTTTGGAACACTGGTTATTTTTCCGTTGAGAGGACAACGTTTGTTGTGGACGTTTCAAATCTGATTATAGGAATATAGTAGCAGCAGAACTCCTTGTGAAAGAGTTCGTCCTGGGAAGTGTTGCCACTTTACCTATTCCTACCGCCAAGCAGTAATGTAAGCGTTATTGGGTATCGAGTAAGGGTGCTGGTGAAATTACAGGCATTTAGGACTTGTCAACTTATGTCTCAGTATCACGGGCGCAGTGGCAGTGCCTCTCAGATGTTTGTGTTTTAAAGCTGTGCCTGGGAATACAACTGTTACGCGCAGGCGTGTCGCTTACCATCAGGCGCATGACTTGTTCGTCCCGTCACTTGGTACTATAAAAAAAATTGATTTTAACTTCTAAGTTATGTACAGTCAACACATCATTGAAGTTAAGATTTCTTTACCTGCTGCTTTTGCAAATTTAAAATGATCATTTAAATACATGCCTTTATAAAATTAATTGGAACAAGGAAATGTTACCGCTAGCAATGTCCTGACATGTGTTTGTATCAGAGACGTATTCAAACGTGTCAAATATCAAACTCAAGTCACAAACCCATTAACCTACACCAAATAAATATACCAAATCGATTTCTCAAAGATTTTTCTTCGTATGCATTTAGTTTTCTCATTTTTGTTATTTTTAGTCAAATAGACAGGACCAGCGGGGATAATTATCGCATATATATCGGATAATTATTAGATAATTATCAAAGACAGAAGTCTATCACTAATGACGACCTCCGTGGTCGAGGGACTTGCGCATCGGTTTTCATGGTGTCGCCATCGATCACTGAATCATTCGGGTCCGGGCCAATGTAGAAAAACTAGATTTTGTATATTGCCTCGGGTCTGGGTGTATGTGGTACCGTCGTTGTTTCCTATTTCCATAACACAAGTGCTTTAGCAACTTACTTTGGGATAGGATCAACGTATGTGATCTTATCTAACATTCTAATATCTGTTCACGTTACAAATCAACTGCCTGGTCATCCTGAACAACATACACCCAAGAGACACATGCAGGGCGCATTTTATAACTTACAAAATTCTAACTCTTCCGTCTATTTACATATTAGAAACTGTCATGTTTGTTAGAAAATATTAATCTTTTTTAATTTGTAAAAAGAGAACGTCGAAATACAATATTAGTATTACCGACTCCGAAATTTGAAATGTTTTTCGAAAATTTTTATGAACATACAATTTAAGGGTACTGAATAAATGTTTCTTTCTTTCTTTCTTTCTTTCTTTCTTTCTTTCTTTCTTTCTTT
>NW_020654810.1:5069607-5081485 GCF_003589595.1 Hyposmocoma kahamanoa | reverse complement strand
TTTCTTTCTTTCTTTCTTTCTTTCTTTCTTTCTTTCTTTCTTTCTTTCTTTCTTTCTTTCTTTCTTTCTTTCAAATTAGAAATGTTTAGAGAAAGCTCGATCTATAGATGTATATTAATTTATAATTTACGACAGAAGAAAATGACAACTCATTCAAAACCAAATTGAAGTCTCTTATGTCAAATGGGTGCTACTACAGTGTGAGAGACTTCATGAACTCTCCTATAAGATGATGTGAAAGAAGTGATGAACGCTTCAACTCTTTTATAACGTAATGTGTCTATTTTAAGAATCTTTAGTTTGTGTTCTGTTTTTTGTTAATAAATCCAGAGTACTATCAATTTGCTACACCCCAACGGGGTATGTTTGTACTGTAATTAATTACCTGTGTAAAGCCAGTACTAACATTGTTTTCAATAAATAAATAAATGAATAAATGAATATTTATATTTATTTTTCTACTCATGTACTTTAATCTGTCAGTTATATTTTTTTTATAATATCAAGTGACGGGACGAACAAGTCGTGCGCCTGATGGTAAGCTATACGCCTGTACATAACAGTTGCAATGCCACTCAGAACTTTAAATCGCATCGTAAAGATCTGAAGGACACTGTCACTTGACCCATCACCCTGAGACATAAGCTGACAAGTCCCATGTGCCTGCAATTTCACCAGCACCCTTACCCTTCAAAACACAGGAACACAGTAATGCTAACATGACTGCTTGGCGGCAGAAATAGGTAAGGTGGCAGTTCTTCCCTGGACGAGCTCTTTCATAAGGAGCTCTACTGCTTACAAATTAATAATTTCATAAATCACATCACAAATGCGTTCTTTTTAGTTCTGAATCAAAATTCTATTGTCTATGTTACATATTAATAAACTGAATAATTTGTGTGTACTCTGAGGTTAAAAAATAGAACGACGTATTTTTGCTATTAAATTATCGAATATGACGCTACTCAAACGCTCTACTACGTCGATTGGTGAAATTGGCGTAAACGTCTTGCGTCGTTAAACTTTTACAAAAAAAAGATTGGTTAAAAATGTAAGCGGTACTTGGCCTCTCCTATTCCATCTCTTCTTTTGTCTGGCTTTCGTTTGAGTTTGTTATCATGGGTTGTTAACAAAATATGCACTAAATATTGGTTTCATTATTTTATTTACTCGTAGAAAAAGTATTGTATGTAATCATAACATAATTAGATCTTAAAATCTCGTATCTATTATCCTTCTTAACATAAATTACATAATAGTTAATAAGAACGATAGCCACGGTGAGGCAACAGACGCTGGTTCGAGACCAATCGGATCGAAGAAAATTTTTTGTTGAGCTATGTGCGATCTCTATATAATATCCATAATAATAACAAATAAGTGAAATATTTTCATAAAAAAATTAATCGTCCGGAATAGTGCAGATCCGCGTGCGTAGGTAAAAAGCGCGTATCTGCACAAATTTCACAAGAGATGGATTTAACGTTATTACTTTGTTATTTCAATGGTTAAGACTTTCATTTACCCAGTAAGCATCAATTTAAGTTGTCTACGGACTGTAGACAATAGATTCCCGTAAATCACGCTAATTTGTTTGCCACGACAGTTACGCGGATTCCATTTGGGGACTAAATTACCGAAATGTAGACTCATAATCAAATGCTAGTTACGCGTAATTGCACTATCTCCGACGAAATGTATAATCATGGTAGTAAAAATATGATGTTCCATAAAATAAATAAGTTAATTTTTTACGAATGTATTGCGAAACCAACGCTCTTTAGTGTATTTAAGAGGTCTGTGCCAAGCAATGTCGACGTGACGTGAATTAAAATAAAGGTTTACCTCGTTTGTTTTCAAATTTTATCAAAATAGTGACCTAAAATTACTTAATTTATTTTTATTACTATAACGTATAAATGCACTAAATCACTTTAGTCTCTCAACGCTCGCTTACTAATCTAGGTGTCCGAAATTCAGATGGCTATTTGAAGCACTGGCTGATCATAAATTATTCTAACCAGCCTGGAACTAGAGCCGTGAATAGATTTTGAACATTAATCAAAAAGCTTAATGACTATTCTTAAATGGATCGAGTTGTGTGAATATAGTTTTAATTTTTAAGTTTTATGGAATATTTGTGACATTCCAAATATTTCACTATGATATTATTCAATTATTTCTGTGAAATTACTCCAATAGTTTTATATAATTATTAATGCAAAGATCGAACATGAAGAAAAAATCTTTCTATCCGGCTGGATGAGAAGCAGCGTCTTCCAGCAAACTGTGGTAGACGCAATGCCAACGAAACCACAGAACGAACCTATGGACCTTACGAATTTTTCTATGCTTGTTGTAGATCATTGTTTTTGGGTTTTAACGACTTTTTTGCCGTAGCCCCATCTGTGAGAGGTTTTGAAAGGTAACGGTGCTTGTGAAATTACAGGCACATGGGACTTGTCAACTTATGGCTCGTGGCAGTACCCCTCAGATCTTTGCTATATAAAGCTCTGAGTGGCATTGCAACTGTTCTGCCGTCCACTAACTAAAACGTGACTAACTGACAAATGGTCAAATATCCGTTTTAAATAGAAAAAGAAAGAACACAAAATTCTCTTTTAAAAATACTTAAAATTAGTTAATGTGTTCGACTTATCGGAACTCACCCTAACGAAGCATAACTGAAATATCATTAAACAGTTCCAATATTCTGAAGCTGGGTTATGGTTTTTTATCACGGAAGAAAGAATATGTGGTCTGTGTTTTTTACGATATCTCAAAGCAATACGGACGGTGGTGTTATGGACAGGCGTGTGGCTTACCATCAAGCACACGAGTTGTTGTGTGACATTGTAAAAAAAATCTAATCTTCACAAGTGCCTTCACAGCTGCCAGTAATTCAACTATTCGGTATTCATTCTTTCGAATAGCGCACGTTATTAGCTTTGTTATAGATGTTTACGCGACCGTACATGTTGCTACACGTCTGATATCGTTCCAGGGTAGCATTCTAGGATATCTATTTGGAACCACGCGACACCAATACGAATAGCAAAATTGAATTATACTAGCAGGTATCAAACGCAGGACATCACTGGAACTAATATTCATTAAAGCCCTCCCATCATGGCTGGGAGAGTTTCGAAAAAAAATAAAGGCTCCTCGCGATGATGGATCGGGGCTTTGTTTTATAAATTGGGATCTCGTTGAAACCGCTATAAGTATAAAAAGCGAATATCGCGGGCTATTATGAAAATCGCGTTATCTACAAGAAGACGGATCAAGGCTATTGAAGGACCCAAATGAGACTTATCTGCTTTATTCCTTTTTAGCTGGTGATTGATGACGTCATTGCTCAGTAAGTTAAGGATTTCACTTGATGAAGGATAAACCAATAAACCACTGAATGCATTAGTAACATGAAAATGTTGGTCTAATAGCCATGATTTATTTATTTATTTATTCATAGTTTTAAACTTACTATTCTAGTCATAACAACTAATGTGACCATTAGTTTTACCGGGACGCCTGTAAATTTATTATTGTTTTAAAAATAAAGTACATTTTTAAGTTTAATGAAACTTACAAAAATTTAAAAAAAGAACTAAAAATGTTTCATGAATATAATTAAAAAAGAACTGATCTTGTGTAATCTAATGGGGTGACTTTATATATTTTATAATTTGTTTTTAAATCCATTACACAGCAGTCTGGCCGGCACAATACACCATCGATTAATTCCCGCCAAAAACAATGCACGCGCATTACGGACGTACAACTAATACTCGCTGCTACGCTTTCGCACAATTTTTTTAAATGTATTGTCGTCACGTGTATCCGTTTTGTCAAAGCTGGACATTTTTGACGGCCTCCGTGATCGAGTGGCTTGCACTCCATTTATCATGGTGTCACCATCTCTGAGGCCCCGGGTTCGATAAGCGGCCGAGTCAGTGTAGAAATTAACTTTTCTATATTGTCTCGTGTCTGGGTGTTTGTGGTACCGTCGTTGTTTCCGATTTCCATAACACAAGTGCTTTAGATACTTACTTTGGGATCAGAGCAACATATGTAATGTTGTCTAATATTTATTTATTGTTAAGTATTTTAAGGACAGCGGGACACGAATCTAAAAAGTGGGACTGTTCCTCTCAAAACGGGACGTGTGGTTACATTAGACATAACCAATTAGATAGTCCTTATGTAGATACTTATATTAATTATTAAAAAGAAACTAACAATTGTACATATATCGAACAATGACCGCCGACTTATCGTAAGCGACATTTTTACCTAAACGGCATTTTTAATGCAAATGATATTTTAAACTATAACAGACAAGAACGCGTCGACATTTCCCGCCAAAATTACATTAAATAGAAGCTAAGTTTGTCGTTAGCTAAACCGTTTTTTTATATTTTAATATAACCGACAGAATCAATATTAAAAAAATAATAACGTAAGCCACCCACTTATTATCACAACCAACATAATATAGTATTTACTTACATCATCATTTCGTTGTTTACTATAAACAAAATGGCAAAAAACGTGTTACATCCTGTTGCATATTTTTAATCGCAAGTGTTACCTTAAGCGCTTAAAAGCCTCAAAAGCTTTTAGATAGAGGCAGGAAAATTGTAAGCGCTAGAAAGGCTTAACATCCATTGTTTAAAAAAATTTCGCTCTTACACAATCGGTTACAAAATTCATTAAATTATATACTAAAATACAATTTAGTATCACATTTAAATGTAAAAATATTCAAAAAAAACCCTCTTCTATAAAATTTGTTTTTTGTCACTTACACTGAGTTGGCGGTAATAGCTGGATATGTAATGTACTCACTATAAATTATTATAAGTAATAAAGGGACTTAGCAAGTAACGTTTAATGTTACGGTATGCTCTAAGACGTCGGTTCGAATCCGGCCCGATCGAAGGAATTTTTTCTGAGTACTCGATCTTTGTATTAATAATTATAACAAACTAGTAGAGTAATTTCACATAAAACAATTGAATATCAATTCAATACAAATTTAAAACGTTTCATGTCATTCTTGTGAACTCTATAGTATATAAAATCGTCAAATTGATTGACTACAACGCATTTGTAAAGCAGATTAACTTGAGAAGAATGCATTTATTTGTTTATTAGGCACACCAACAGTTACTACAAAATTTCAACCGTTAATAATATTTCAAAGACTTAGTCTATGTTATTGACGGTGATGATGACCATATGCAATAAAAAAAGTCTAAACAGTAAAGCCGGGGACTCACTAGTCAGCATTACCGATGTTACCAATAATCATAGTGCGTACGTGGTTCGCGAGCTTACCGCGAGCGAAACGCGTGCGGTTCGCAGCGAGTCGACTATGACCAGGTACTCATTCTAGCGAGTGAAGACTGTGTCATGCGTACACGTACACATTAGAACCTCGTTACTGTTACTTATATTACAGGCTCATGGGACTTGTCAAGTTATGTCCTCAGGGTGACGGGCGCAGTGGCAGTGCGCCTCAGATCAATGAACGATGAGTGACACTGCAACTGTCATGCACAGGCGTGTAGTTTACCATTTGGCGCACGACTTGTTCGTCCCGTCACTTGATATTATGAAAAAAAAGTTACAGCTCGCAAAAAAAGAAAAAATTAGTAAGAAACTCCATAGAGTTCCTCCAGGACGCTCTTTGTAAATGGATATTACACATTAAATTTATCATTTACAATTCAAACGTTAATTTATACATTATAGATCGAGACAATCTAAAAGCGCGGGTTTGTTATCAAAGTACGTAGGAGCTGTATAAAGGGCAAATTTTGAATAACAACCAGAATCTTATTATAGAAGCGAATAAATTTGTCAAGAACAGTTTATTTTACTCTTCGTATTAATGTTACGTGTAATCACTATTTTTTTAAAAAAGACTATTAATGAACATAGATTTATTGTTCTACAAGTGAAATTGTAAAAAGACACTTTTAAAAGCTCTAAAAATGTACATTCATTTTACTATCTACATTTTTTATTCCTTTTTATATTTAAGTGTAACACTAGAACAAACAAGAGTCGCGGGATATTCGAACTCACGTCGAGTTTCATATGCGGAGCGAAAAAAGCTTCCGCCATTATGAGACTAGAAAATATTTTGTATTTTTACAAATAGACAGGACGGATTACGAAGCGTGGTGCCCACATTTATTATAAAGTTTCTTTTTTTTCTTTTAAAGGCACCTGTACATGTAAAAACGGAATAGGATTTTTTAAAGCAAGTCAACGAAGGAGAAGCTGTAAAACTGGGGGTCGATACAGAATTTTACGATAACTCAGTTGTCGACCGATTTCTTTTCAATTTTATTCACGACACCCGAACCGAACGTCAAACTGTCAACCGTCACACCCGTACGATTACTCGAACTTCTCGACCGGCAAAGGCGACAAACGTTATTCAAAACACAGTTATCGAATGAAAATTACCGAATGTCCTATTGTTTGTAAAGCAAGAATGTAATATAGAAATCTCTTATTATTTTAAATAAAGTCTGGATTTTGTTCAATTTTATTAATTTCTTTTAATGCAAGACTTATGAATTTCTATATTTTCGGCCTTTAAAATCTTAAAAATGTATATAAAAGGATTTTAATTTTTTTTGTAATCTATTTCACCTACTAACTACGTAAACGCTGTTGGATAACGATGTCGTATCCGAATCTGAATCGATCATTTAACTCGAACGTTCTGAATACCTCGGAAAGCGCCCTTCGATTCGAGAACGGTATCCAATCGAATGATTCGGTTAAAATATCGAAGAATTCGGAATCGGGATCCTGTTTTACTAGATCAAATGGTTTAGATATTAACGATTAAATAACGATCTTAAAAAAAATACACGATACACCTAAGGATATTATCTAAAGCATGCGCTAATTTGTTATATAATGAGATGTACTTTATCTGATCATATAAAATCCTGAAAACAGGCTAAAATAAAAATGTAAAACGAATTATTTATGAACAAAATATCTAACATTACTGTACATATTTTTTTATATCGAGATATTTCTTTTTAAGTACTACAGGGAACCTGCTAGATTTTCGTTTTCATCTGGACCTCTATTAGTTATTAAATTCTCATTTATCTCAAAATTTGCAATTTGCAGTTTAACGACACGCCGCGCCCCCCGCTGCCCTGTTACTCGTCATCAGGTGCTTGTCGACGTTGGATATGTATCAAATTTTACTCCGCCTGTTCCTATTTTATTGATATTAATTTACAGAGCGCGGATTGCGGTCCGCGAGTGGTAACCCCTCCCCCCGTACCTGCAGAAATATAGGCTCGCTTTTAAATACTGCACTTTAATGAAATGTAGGAAGCATCGAGCACACGAGCCACTTGACATTAGCAACAATTTATAAACTTCCGATACAAATACATAATAAATGACTATATATAGAGTTACGTAGCGTGCGCTTAAAACCTAATAATATCTTCATTAAAAGGGTTGACGAGCTACCTATAATTTAATCAAATATTAAATTAGTAAATGCTTCGGGGAATAGTACTCAGCGACAAAAAATTATGAGTCAAATTTCAGCGCTCCCTATCCGTAAATAAATGAAATAGAGTTCACTTTAATTAACTTTCATTTTGTAAGAAATAAATATAAGGCTCTATAGGATAAGATGAACATACTTTATTTTGAGTCAAATGTTTTTAGGAAGAATAATTTTATACGATTTTGAAGTACACTATAAGCTTGACTTTGTTTATCATCTTTACATGTTTCAACAATCATTACGTTAAATTCAATACTTATGATGTATTTGCCGAAAACGTGCAAATTGTGCTAACGTGTCTCTTCCCCCAGTAGTAGGGGTAAGAAGAACAGTATACCGTATTTCTTATAAAGGTAGAAGATTTCACAAATGTAATTTTTTTTTTTTCGCCTCTTGGAATTGAAGGATCGTAGTAGTGACATCTCTTTAAAATCGTTTAAACTAATTCGTTATTCGTCTGTTTTATCGATTGAAAGACTACAGTGCTAAACTCTTTGGATTATGCGTTAAGGCTTCAATCCTTCTTCCCCCGGTGTTCTTTTTACCACACCTGACCTTACATTTAATTTAATTCAAAATCGTGATATTTTCACTACCATGCTATTCATATCGACGCCGGAAAGGTAAAACTTCTAACGTGCATTTGGGAAATATTACAGGAGAGCGATTTAAAGTAATTTTTTAAGAAAAAATACCATAACTCTAATTTTATTTATTACGAGTATATGGAAAACTTGAAACTTTTCACGTCATGCATCCGGAGTTGAAATACAGCAGCTGTTTGCGCGGGCATCACCACCAATCACATTTCACCTGTCATGAGTCCTAGAGATACACGGTGTCTCTGACAAGTTTTAAAAGATAAATGTACTTTGTTATATATTTTTTAAAATGGTGGATGAATATGCTAGAGCTATACTGTAGGACGCTAGCGCACCAAAGTCGTTAGGAACACCGGGTGTCTTCAGGACGTATGACGGGCCTAGTTTTAGGAACTTGAACAGCTTTATTTAACCTCCTAACACCCAGCAAACTAAAATAAAAGAAGAACTAAACACCCCATGTACATTCAAATGTATCAAACGATAATTCCAATGAATACTATACCAACTATATTTTTGGTCAGTTTATGTTATTTTTGTAAACAGCCATATTTATTTAAAAATATTATGGTCCCCAAATTTTGTGAACAAAAAATAAATAAATAGAAAACAAACATCGAAAAAAAAAACAAAAATTTAGTGAAAAAAAAAAAAAACAAAACAGGTTCAAAAATTAAGCGTTCATTGAAGGTATAGAAATATAACTACACACTTCAGGTCCAATGAGTCACTTCATATATTATCGTACATTATTATGTACACGGGGCCTTTGGAGATTAATTGAAATAGCATTTTTATTCACTATATATATCCATTACGGTTCATATAAAATATACATTGTGAGAAGTAGTCCGATTCTCTATTGAAATAACTCCCAAGTACGGCCTATCGTTATAAAAAACAAAGAGGAAAAAGAGTGTCCCGATTGCCGGCTTCATGTGTCTCGCTTAACGGCGTAGCAGCAAAACAAAAAAAGAATGTTTTACCGGGTCAGGTGTCAGGTGAGAATGCCGACTGGAAATATAGGAATTGCAAATTTCACAACACATAACAGTTGACGACAATTACTGTTTTGATGTAACTTGAACCTTAGCTCAAACTTACAAATTGCATAACTTTTTCATATAGTTTGAAATTTGTTGAATATCACAATGACTTACATACCACGGTATTATTCTTTGTGAAATCACTTCACAAGTTTATTATAATTATTAATACAAAGTTTTTTTTTCATTATGCAGCACTTGGGGGAAACCGTGTATCGCGGGTGCCATGAACACTAATAAAGGTTCCGAAAAACAAATAAACTTGCAGCGAAGTGTAACTAACTGTAATACCTGCGTTAAAATGAGTTACTGAAAAATAAACACAAAATTATTTATATTTAGCAATCAATTAAGACCTTATCGAGATCTTAGGTTTTCGCGATTGTTACACATAGGAAATAAAACTATTTTTCCGGATTTAAATCGCGTATATTTGTTTTTTCAAACAAACCGACGTTTCGGGCCCTTTACAGGTCCCACGGCCACGGTTGACTGTGTCAGTGGGATCAGACCATGGGACCTGTTTGTTTGAAAAAACAAATATACGCGATTTAAATCCGGAAAAATAATTACGACATTGTTCAAATTAAAATTCTAAGAAAAAAAAACTGTACTTCTGAGTAGGAAATACATAATATATTATTCAATAAAAACATTTTTCCACACTGTAAGAACCTATTTAATTTGTATTATTATGATTATATAAGGATAATAAATAATAAGGTTAAACCGGACTCGCCGTGGTACTTGTCTGTTCGATACGTGTAATTTAAAAGCCGAAGGTACAGAGGGGGTAGTATCTGTTTTTAACCGACTTCAAAAAAAGGAGGAGGTTCTCAATTCGATTGCGTTTTTTTTGTATGTATGTTAAATTTAGTACTCTGTACTGTTTTTTCCGTAATACAGTTTACAACGCTGAATCTTCGTTTTGACAAAATTATTATTGTTACACACTGGATTGGGGTGGTATAAAGTTTATAAAAGACAAAAAATTTTTTACATAGGTCAACTTTTGGTTGCGCCCCCTATTCAGTAAACTAACGAAGTAACTTAACGAAGTTAGGTTAGTATGCAGAAGCGAATTTGTTTTCAAGTCAAATTATACAATTTACAATAAAAATGGCTAATAATAATTTTCGGTAAAATATAAATTAAGATGGTAGAGTAGATTACGTCCGCTGCACACATCCTGCTACAGTGCTCCGGCGTGGCCAACTACAGGGTGAAGTACCTTGGAGTACCGAGGTCGCTCCCTAAAGTCTTCGGCAAACCGAGGAGGTTGCTGAGATTCCTGGAGAAGCTAGGTTGGGACGAATGGAACCCTGTACCCACCACAAACAAAATTGGCCCCTTGACGTCGAGTTGCAGACACCAGCCCGTTACACCAAGTACCAAAGTAGTTTACGCCAGAAGATTAGTCCCGCAGACTTCATTTTCACCTAGGCTAGGGTTAGCTGGAAGAGATCTCTTCTAGAGATAAGCTCACCTTTGTATATGTCCTTTATAACTTGTGTTTCATGTATCTTTTCTTTGTGCAATAAAGAGTTATTATTATTGTTCGGAACTTTCAGTATTTCGTTCGGTTATTTTCATATTTTTATTTGCACAAAACTTTTCGTAGCTTAATAAAGAATGCAGTAATATTCACATTTTAATTAAGCTCGTTTTTAATTTACTATTTTTGTAACATCAAGTGACGGGACGAACAAGACGTGCGCCTCAAGGAAGCTACACGCCTGTCCAAAACAGTTGCAGTGCCACTCAGAGCTTTAAATCACAAAATCCTGAGGGGCACTGCCACTGCGCCCGTCACCCTAAGACATAAGTTGACAAGTCCCATACGCCTGTAATTTCACCAGCACCCTTACACTATACAGCACTACACAGTAATGCTGACATTACTGCTTGGCGGCAGAAACATATAAGGTACGTACTTGTAAGGTACATTTCGGAGCTTTTTATTACTACCTATAGAAAAACATAACTTAAGTTTTGTTTTTATTACACTTGACATGTAATTATAGCTTTATTATACCAAGGTTACGAAATCATTGTGATGAGGCGAGCCTGGGGTGCAGTTATCCCTAGTCGTAAGTCTGTAAAATTCCAAACCATGAATGGTCGCCTGACGCGGTCGCGCAACCTGTAGGCTGGACGCCTATTGACATTCTAACCGAAGACTCGTATTGCCCTTTATACGTACTTGTTTTATTTTAAACAGATTAATTATCATCCACAGCCTGAATCTACTGCTAGGTGTCTGTTTGTAAAACACAAATTATAATTCAAATTATTATAATCTGTAATTTCATACATTTCTACAAGAAGGTTGGTATTTATGTAGCGTTACCATTTGTAAAACAAAAACATATTGTAGCCTTTAGGAAATCGCCTCAACCTTTTTTTACCGTTATTTTTATGAGAAAATATTTGAAACAATAACAACAAATCTGTTTGATGTAAACGAAATTACCACATTACCTCAATAATGTTTTCTACGTTCAAATAGCCTCTATTGAATTGATTGTTTGTTGTAGGTAATCATTAAACATTGATAACTTTATTTCCATAGTTATAACAATACAAAATATAATAAGAAAAAAATCATAAGCAAATACTTAAACAAAATAAAGAAAAAAATTCAAAAACAAGAAATAAAACATAATAAA
>NW_020654810.1:5067364-5069597 GCF_003589595.1 Hyposmocoma kahamanoa | reverse complement strand
AGCCATGTCGGTGACCTTGGTTCTCTGTCGGATAACCTTATTACGAATTTTATCCTTCAGAGAAAATCCGAGCATAGCCCGTTCTATAGCTCGCTGTGCGACTTTAAATTGGTGAACTAGCCGTATCGTGAGTGTCCACATCTCCGCTCCGTAAATCACAACACGCACTGGTTGAAACCTTTGTTTTCAGATTTTGTGATATCGGTGACGAGAAGACTCGACGTAGTTTGCCAAACGCTACAAAGCTGAATCCTCCTCCTAGCTTCCTTCTCGAAATTGTTTCTACCTAACTATAGAACCTGCCCGAGGTAAGTGTATTCGGAAACAACTTCAAGAATATGGCCATTTACGGCTGTGAGTCTCGGATCAATGTGATCATTAATCATGACTTTGATCTTGTCGAAGTTCATGCCGAGACCAATACGTCGCGAGGCGGACGCTAAGCCGTCCAGCATCTGTTGTAGCTCCTCCAGCGACTCCGCCTTTAAGACTATGTCATCTGCAAATCGTAAGTGGGAGATGTACTCGCCGTTTATACTAATGCCCATACTTTTCCAGTAAAAAAAAAAAGTAAACATATCCTTCACTGAGGCTGTGAACAGTTTCGGGGATATGACATCCACCTATCTCACTCCTTTGCATAATTGAGTGGGTCTAGACTGCTGGTACTGTAGTTGGACTCTCATAGTGGCGGCGTTATACTGACATCTCAGCGCTTCGATGTAATGATAGTCCACTTGGCATCGCTGCAAGGATTCCAAGACAGCCCAGGGTTCGACGGAATCAAAAGCCTTCGCATAGTCCACAAAGGCTAGACACAAGGGCCGATCTGACTTCTGTATAATCTGCCTCACTGTGTGTATGTGGTCTATGGTGCTGTATCCCCGTTGAAACCCGGCCTGCTCCGATGGCTGACACTCGTCAAGTCTTCTGACGAGACTATTCGTAATGACTCTAGATAACAGCTTATATACATGGCTCAGGAGTGAGATGGATCTGTAGTTGTTAAGTAAAGATTTGTGTCCTTTTTGAAAAAGAGAACTACAATACTTCTGTTCCACGTTTTAGAAGTTCTCCCACATTGAATGACAGAGTTAAACAGGTTCTTTAGTTCCTTGATGACTGGAACTCCTCCGGACTTCAGAAGTTCTGAAATAACTCCGTCTTCACCGGGGGCTTTTCCATTTAGAGCCAATACGATCTCGTCTTAGCTGATATCTGGTAGGTCGTCGGTATTGTGGTGTATCAGGGCGGCTCTAGGATCGTGGTTGTCGTGTAGGGTACGACGAACATGTGCAGCGTATAACCGGCCATAGAAGTTTTCTGTCTCGGCGAGCATCTCCTGTTTAGACATTATGGTTCGACCATTGTGTGTTGTTGTGTTGTGGCTTCGTCAGGTGGCTCCTTTCAAGCTGCTGAGTGAACACTTTGCACCCTCGGGTTCGTTCTATTGCCTCCTCAATGAAGCGTGTACTAGAGCTCCGAAGGTCGCATCGTACTATCTTCACAATCCTCTTGTTGAGGTCTGACTGCTCAGACGAAGTGGTCCGAGTGTCTTCTCGTCGTTTAGTCATAAGCCGAAGAGTCTTATCCGAGAGTTTGGACTTTCTACCTGTACGTTGCAATCGGCAAAATTCGATGCCCTCTGTCCTCAATAACGTCATTGCTAATACAAAATTAGTTCTGTAGTAACATAATAGTATTTTATCTACACACATATCATAAACCCTCTATGATGTGATAAAAACCCGCAAATTACAACCAGCAAGATAAACTGTTTTGTTAGAACAAATTTCTTAACTGTGAAAATGTTATTAACGCATAACAATAACATCGATTTCGATTTTACATTCAAATTTCGAACATTTCAGAAAAACGAAACAATTTGATTCGACCTGAATTCTAATACCAGTCGAAATGAAGTTTTATTAGTAAATAGCAAACAATTTTGACAAAATCTCACATGTTACTTGATATCGATCGATATGATAGTTGGGGCCGACTCTAGTTTGTCTATGAATTAAATAAAAACTAGGGTTGTGTGACATGCATGAGAAAAGCTTTATTTGCCGAATTTTCGCCAGTCGTAACATGCGGTTCCTGAACACGTCACAGAGAGCTTATAGTATGTGTGTAGATAAAGCAGTATATGTAACTGTACATAATTAGGCATTAAAACACTCGTGTGATGTTTTTATAAAACTCGCCAGCCGGATCCTTTCACAAACCCACG